>NW_015169174.1:1479858-1490092 GCF_001447785.1 Gekko japonicus
ACCCCCAAGCAGCCCTTTTCTCCGGGCGGGGGGGGGGGGGAGTGACCTCTGTCGCCTGGAGATCAAGGGTGATTCTTCCGGGAGATCTCCCTTCCCCCCGGAGGCTGCCCACCCTGTTCCCGACGACCCCTGCCCTGGAGAAGGCGAGAGAGAGGGCTCACCGGGGGTACAGGAGCAGCCGAGCCTCCGCGTCTCCGCACTTCAAGCTGACTTGTTGGGGCCGAGGTCGGCGAAGGAGCCCCGGGCGGGCTCGTGGAGGCTGGGCGGTCGAGGCGCGGGAAGGCAGAGTCGGCCGGTTTCGCCCTGGCCTGGCAGGTGGCGCTCAAAGGGCGGCAAGGGGCTGGCGGGAAAAGGCAGGGGGCGGGAGCGCGGAGCCGTCGGCAAGGCCGGCAAGATCCCGCTGCAGAAGCGCTGCGCTCCCTGACCGCGCCCGCCTGGACGGGCAGCCCGAGAAGAAGGCCTCGCGGTTTAACTTCGCTTGACACCCCCCCCAAAAAAAAAGGTGGGGCGAAGTAGGAAGTAAAATACCGAGATGGCCTTGGAACTCACTCTCCGCATTCCCGGAGGGTGGACTGGTGAATGTCTCTGATCCGGGAACCTCAGGAGTCACACTGGACACAGGGCATGACATTTCAGGGCGGCAGCCCTGCAGAGGTCCATGGGGGGGGGGGGTTCTTGTGGCACCTGAAAGGGGATCGGGTGACGGGTCTATTAAAGCGTCATATCTTGTGGACAAGAGTCCATTTGAGTGGCCTCCTATCAGTGAAAGCCGCCCTATTGCACAATTATTTGGTTGACTCTTGAGTTGCTTATTTTTGTTTTGCTTCTATAACTTGTAATTGGCCCGCTGTGGGTCACCTGTGCCAAGAAAGTGGGTCTAAGTGTGCCACTTTGTATTCTAATCCCAATTTTTTTCCAGATGACTGATGGTAGACTGGAATCCTCAGGGGGGGTGAATAGAAGTTTGAGTATTCGTCACAGGAAATAAATGTTATAATCCCAGTTGATCAGTGAATCCGGGAAATGGCACTGGCTTCAGCTTCACATGTGTGTGCCCTCCAAACAGGCAGCTGTCAATCTGGTGACAGCTACTCCCTCTAGGACACTCAATCCATCTGATTAAATTAAGGATGATGTTTCTCAAGATGTCCCCCATCTCTCCCTCTCCTGCAGGTACTTACATTTTTCTTTCTGTCTCTGCAGGGGAAGGCAGCTTCCTTCATAGAGAAATCGCTTTTTTAAAAAAAGACACTGATTTTGATATCTATGAGTTTTTTTGAGGGGATGTGACCCCCACACACACCCTTCCTTACCCATTTTTTGCTATAGCAGGCTCAAAACTACACAACACACATTATCTTGTTGCTTCTAGTTGATACTATAGAGTCACTGACGGTTTCAGTAAAATGGAGAAGTGAAGAGCAAAACCCTGACCCAGCTTCTACTCAATGTTGCTGCCACCCCCCTTCCCTATGAAGCCTCCTGGAATGAGCAGAGGCTAGTTGTTTGGGTGCCAGAGACAGCCAATCAAAATGGTGACAAAATATAGTAACAAATAGGCATTCAAAGTTTGCCATTCTTTAATGGTAGCCCAAAACAGGCGGCTTGAGGCAGGTCATTCATATTTTGCTTAGTAAGAAGGCCAGACCTGCCAGCAAGACCCTTCTCACCTTGCTGTTCCAAGATTGTATTGCACCAGCACCTTCTGGCCTACCTGTGGACATCAACAGCAAATTTCACCAGGTCAGTCTGAAAGATGAATGCAGAAGACAGCCGGCAATTCCAAACCCCCGGTGGGGCTACAGTTCCCCCTCAACAACCCAGGCCCCAGGGATCCAGGCACGGAGGAAGGCCAGCAGGTGGAAGAAAAGGGAGCTTAAACAGGTGAGATATATCCCAATCTCATCCTGATCTCCTGGTCTCAGAAACATTGCTTCATAATTATAGGGAGTTTTAGGCTCTTGATATGGGTGTTGTTGGGATATCCCTCTCCAACAATTAGTGCAAATTGTTAACATTCTGAATTGGATTTTATCCCCCCCCCGCTCTGTCTGGAGGTGTACAAACTCCTATTTCTATCACACAGAAAACAAGCAAGGAACAAAGAGTTAATGTATTGATTGGCATTGCCTGTGTAAACCTGAGCCAGTTCTGGCAGCGCTAAGTACAAGCTTTATAATGAAGGGGGGGGGGGAGAGAAGCAGTAGCAACACAGGAGGGAGGGACGCCATCCATCCACCACTCCTGGGATTGTCCTGCCACAGTTGAAGTGGGTGGGTTTACCCACTCCCCACTTCTGGGGCAGGACTGAAGCAGCATTGCTCAGAATAACACTGCATTTTGTTTTGAGGTCTCAGTTTGGCAGGAGTTAAGCAACGACCAGAATATGAGTGTAATTTGTTAATTAAGATTAATGCAGTGGAGAAGATGCTTTAGCAGCACTTTTGGCACTGAGGGAGAGAGGCCAAGGCTTTGTTATCATGATCTCTTTTTAAAAGGGGGGGGGCTAGAAGACAGTAAAAATACAGAAGGGGATGATTGAGAGCTGAATCTTGAAATGGAATCTGTGTTGCCCACATCAAAAAAGTGGCACCCTTTCTCAACTACAGAGAGAGAGAGAGAGAGAGCGTGGGGGAAGCATTTCTGGACCCTGAGAGTGCCTTTTCTTCTGTGGCTACCTTTGCCAATAGCCCCCTCCCAGCTGTTCTCTAATGGTCCCCAGCCACTTTTCATCAGTTGAATGGATGGGCATGGGACCAAGGTGGGCAGAAAGCCAGCTCATGTAGGCTGCAGGCATCCTGGACAGAGAAGGAGAACAACCAGCTTCTGATGTATATCCCCTGCAGATGTGTCTTTGATTGGGCCACTATTCTTGTGACATCAGTCTGGTGCCTTCCTTGGCTTCTCCAGTTCAAAGTGTCCTTCCAGCTGAGCTCAGGGGCTGTTGGTGCCCTTAGCAGCTGCAACAGGCAGAAATTCAACAAGTGAAGCATCCCTGCTGCTTTGTAATGGGGAAACGGTTTTCATCTTTTCAGTCATACAACAGTTAAAGGCATAGGAAGCCCTGAGAGGTGGTTTTTAAAGCTCCCCCCCCACTCTCCTGAGACCGTAGAATCCGAGCCCCCTGCGCTACCTTGGGTCAGGTGCCCCCACCCCACCTGTTCCGCTAAAGTTGGCTCCTCCTGAAGTGGGCGCGGGGGCGCTGGGGTCGGTCTGCGCCCTGTCCTCGAGCGCATCGGAGGCGCAAAGGGGGAAGCCGGCTCCTGTGCCAGGGATGCCTTGAGGCGCGTTGCAGACGCACCTGAAGCTCGATCGGTTTGGCCGGGCTGTGTGGAGGTCCGCGCTCTCTGCACTCGTTCTCGGAGCCGCCTGCACTCATCCTGCGAGGGCGCCGGCTACGCGTGTCTGTGTGTATCTGCCTCCCCGCGCTGCAAGTGCGGGGAGGCACAGTTGAAGCGCCCAGCGCGTTTCCTTCCACGACGTCTGCGCGCGTCTTTGGGGACAGAGACGCATGTGTCTCCCGGCCAGTGGAGACGCGTGTCTAAGTGCTGCCCCCTTCCCTTCCGGGGACCCGGGTGGTGCGGGACGGGGAGCTCCGTCCGTCCGTCGTCTCCCGGGGAGGGGGGGCACATCCCGTGCATGCCACTGGCGTGAGGCGGGGCCCGAGAATCAGCCAGGGAGTCACTCCGAGGGGAGACATCTCCCTCCCCCCTCCCAAGGAGAAGCAGGCGGGGGAAGGTGCCGGCTCTCGCTTCTCCTGTTGCCGGGGAGCTGGACGCCGGCTGCCCCTCCCCTGCCCTGCGCCCCCGCCAGGAGGATCGGCAAAGGGCGCCCGCCGGAGGGGGAGGCGGAGGCGGCACCGCGGCCAGGAGAGGCGCGCCAGGCGGGTCCAGCCCGGTCCCGCCGCCGGCCGGTGTCTAGGCGCCCCAGGGCTCTCGGCTCCCCAAGATGCGCGGCAAGGGCAGGAAAGAGAGCCTCTCCGACTCCCGGGACCTCGACGGCTCCTACGACCAGCTGACGGGTGAGTCCCTCCCGGGCTGGCGGCGCCCTCTGCCCGGGGGCGCCGGCTTGGCTGGGGGAGGGAGAAGGTGTAGCATCCCTCCAGCAGCGAACGGCCTGGATCTCTGTGGCGGGGGGAGCGGGCGGCGGGGGTCCCGTCTCTAAAACATTTCTCACAGCGTTTCCTCCACACACACCCTCTAAACACACACGCACCACCAACAGAGTCCCCTCTCTGCGCCCTCTCCCTGATCTGGGGTGTCTAGAGGTTCGCCGTATGGTCCCTGGACAAACTTCTGCCTGGAGAAAGTGGGGGGGGGGGTTTAGAAGGGTGTCATTTCATGCACGTTGTCCCTCGGTATGTGGGGCCTCTTGCTTCCCGAAGGTGCAGGTAAAGGAGTTGGCTGGATGTGTGTGCCTGCGTGCTGGATAACAGGGTCTTCCGTATCTGTGAAATGGTCCAGGTGCAGAGCAGAGGCTGTTTGCTGGCCGGTTTAGCTGCGATACCCGCTTTAAGAGGATTGTGACCGGGACCTCCGGTTCCCGAGCGGAAGGCAACGCTCTGGTCTGAGTGAACAGTGATGTCCCAGTAGGCGCCCACAGAGGACACTAGAGGGGTCTCGCTGAAACCTCTCTGTCAGGGATCCACTCCAAGCTGCATCTTAGTTGCGTTTAGGAAGGATGGTCCAGTCGTTGATCTCAGGATTACGGGCCTTCATCCTGCAAGGGTCCTGAGTAGGCAAGGATTCCCGTTCACAGGGGACTAGTAAAATCCCTCCAGAAGCCGGGTGCTGTCCATGGTGCTGGCTCAGGCAAAGCCAGTTGGACCTTGCACTCTCCTTGTAGATCAATTTCCCCGGTGCCTGCTGCCCCTAAATGTCAGTCTAACAATTCAGTGCCTGCAAAATGGGCTCTTCACCCGCAGAGATGTGATGAAAGGAGATATTTTAAGCTGAGTAGGAATACAAAGCCCACACAACTTTCCATCTCTCCGGTGACTTTAATGCATCCATATGGATTTCAAATCAAAATCAAGTGGGAAAAGAGAGCGAGTCCCTCGCAGACTGTGACCTTTGATTGCACAACCTGATGGTGAGCTGTAAGCATTGTGCTGGGAATACTTTGCTGTCCAGAAACAGCCTTCCACCTCAATTGTGCTGGGAATACTTTGCTGTCCAGAAACAGCCTTCCACCTCAATTTCATAACACCTCATTTGTCAGGAAGATCCCCTTGTAGCCTCTTTACATGAAGGAAAGTTAAGGCACAATGGACAACAAAAACCCTTTGCTTTCCAGATCAAATCCCATTTCATTATTATTTGTAAAGTGTCATGCCTTATGGTTGTTCTGGACACCAGAATTCATTCTCTGCCCATTTACATTGACAACTCAACCAGATTCTTTATTCGAGCTGAATCTCACACTTTAAGCATCCTCAAAAAAGAATGTTATTAAAGTGGTATGTTCAGTGCTTAAGAATTTTTAGGTCAGGTGTTGTTTTTGTTCCAGGCAGGCCATGATCTGACCGTGTTCCTCCTTCCACCGAAGTCACCTACTGGCCGCTCCATTCCAGGTGTTCTATTTTATACCTTCATTCCAGTTTTAGGTCAAATCTCTTTCCCTCGCCCCTGAGTCATTCATCCCCATCTCTGTAGTAGCTTCCCAGACACAGCTGCTGTGTGTGTTCTTGGTAGGCAAAGAGGCAGTTAGTGAGAAGACTAAATGGGGGGTGAAGAAAAAGCAACAAAACACTTGCTATAGTGTGACTTAACCTCCATGTATACTGCACTTTAGCACTGCGATGGAGCCCTTCCTGCAACCCCCCCCTCCTCCTGCTTAGGTTGTGCTGGCACTATTTTCTAGTGCTTCCACAGAAGGAATGGGGCACAATAATGATGGCAAAAGGCAGATCCTTTTGCATTAGTCCAGACTGTAACTTATGACACTTGGTATGTCTCACTTTTCACAGGGTTTTCAGGCATACAGGGAGACATAATACTGGATGTGTATTGCCCCATTCACACAAGGCTAATTAATCTCTACGGTTGATCATGATTGACTGTGTAGAATTAGGGGAGAGGACTGGGGAAGAGGGGCTCCCATAAACACTTTATTTTATAAGTATGCTATCCAGCCTTAGCTGTCCTGAACACATAGTGAAAGTGAGTTGGAACAGACCAATTGGAAGTGCCTGAGAAATATTGATGGAGTTCTGGCAAAACATTCTACACACATTCATCACTGTGCTTACAATACTAGCAAAATGCCAATAAAAATCACAGCATGGCTAACTCAGACACAATCCTGCTTTGATTAAAAGCATTGTAGGTTTTAGAACATGGTCAGGCTGTGATTTATCCAGGACTCAATGCCATTGAGGAAGCCACAAAACAGTTATGAACTGAGCCGTCCTCTGTTGGCCACATCAAGCTGTTCTCAAAATGTACTCATTTTAGGTATGTTTTATGCTTTATGGACAATGGATATTGGCCCTCATGCCAGAAAATGTCTGGTTCTTGTGAACAAGCAGTTGCTTAAAATGGATTACTTTGAAGTGACCTCAATTCATGTGTAGCCGCTTGCAATGCAGATCTGGCCATTTTCACCATCCTTCAACCTCTGCACATGATATAAGTTATTGTGGGGTTTCAGGGCAAATGTGGCATGGTACAAATCAGGCTCTGAGAATGAAGTGTTAGCTGTGCAAGTGCATTGCTTTTCTCCAGATCTGTTCTAGAAGACAATAATTTAAAAGAGAATCAAAGGTGATGCAGCAAGACCATTGTTTCCTGATGCACATACTTGCTTGAATCTCGCTGTCATCTTTTGCAAAATGGTTTTTTCCCCAGGTTTTTGAAGTGCTACAAGCATCTGCAAAACCTCTCTCATCAGAAACAATAATGGGGCAGAAGAAATCGGTGTGTGTGCTATAGGCAATGATGGCCCTATCACATCACCTTCAATTCTCATGAAAACAATTGTCTGTATCCAGTTTACAGCTCCTCTGGGAGGGAGTGGAACTTGCAGCAGATAAATAATATGTGACTGGCTGTGGCTTTTCTGTCCACTCCATACTGAACTTTGTTCTCAATGCTTAGGTTTGATTTAGGCAGGAATGTGAGATGTGAAATAGGCAGGGATGTGAGTCGTGAGCATCCAAGCCCTGCTAGTTCGTGAGTTTTAAAGCTTCTCCGGCTCTGTCAGTGATAAAGTTGGTTCTCAAGTCCTGGCTGCACAACACCCATTCTAGTAACCACTTTGCCTCCACTGCACCTTGATTTCCCTGGACTGTCCAGCAAGCAGTCTTATTCTGGCAAATCCTTTGTCATGTTGTTGATGCTGAACAGCTGGTGCACTCAACCCCAGAGACAGCTGCATTTTGGCGGTGGGTGAATGATCACTATAGAAACAGCCTACATTGTGCTTTGGGACCCTGTCAAGGCATAAATTTACTTTGCTCTGTTACAGTGACAGGTAAAAAAGCTGCAATAGCTCATATTGTCTATTCCAGGCCACCCACTAGGAATGCCAAGCATATTTATGTATATGGCTGCACACTAGCATCTGGCCTCCCCCCCACATCCCACAGAGGGGTTGTGATTAAAAACCCCTTTCAGTGCCAAAGGAAAGGCCAAGTGTGCAGGAGGAAAAACAGAGGTGTGATCGCCCTCATCCATTTGTCTGCCGAGGAGCAGGCAACTCAGACTGTGGTGCAGTAACAGGTTTTGGCATTTCATGAACAACGTGGTTACCGGGGAGCTCAAGCCCACAGCAGGCACTTGTAGCAGTCAGGAAGACAGGGAATTTCCTCATCTACCTAAATAGCACACCTGCTCCTTCTCTGGAAAATAGTTACTTAATCTGGCTTGAAATGTAGCAGTTGTGTATGTATGCACATAGTATGTATGTATGTAGTACTGTATGCAAGTGGTAAGTGTTACAGACTAGATAGCATTAGAAGTGTGTTAGAGGGGTGTGTGTGTGTTTCAAGGGGATGCCCCCTTACCCAGCCTTGCCTTCCCCCACATCTCAACATTCTTTTTCCCGGATATTTGCCTCTGGTAACATCAATAACTTGTCTGTTTCAGTCTTGAGTCAGACAACTTTCTGGATTTCCCTGGGGAAGGAATGGGTGCTAAATAAGACCAAACCAGACTTCAAATGGACCAGCTCTCCCATTCTGTCACTTGACATGAGATTTCCAGCACTAAGAGTTTTGCCCTTGAGGGATGCTGCATCTTGTGAATTAACCTTTGGATTATTGAAGTCTTATTATGCATGGTCACCCCTTCTCTGTCCATTTGTGGGATTGTTGCCTCCCCCCCCCCCTTTTGCTCTCCTGGCTTTATTTTGAGTGGATTAATTGCATGCTATTCAGTTTCACCTGTCTCTCTGTCCAATTGAAGTGAATAGAATGGAGTACCTGGGGGATGTTGCCGTGCTGCAGGACAAACGGGTTGTGTGTAGGGGGGGTCCTGTTTCTGCTCTGAGGTGCTAAGCAGATGCTGTTCTAAGATGGCTTTGTATCCAAATGGACATGGGAGGAAGGTGAGCAGGACAGCAGGGCTGAGATAGTGGAATGAAGTTTGCAGAGCTGGTGTGAGGAAGCTGGTGCCAGCAGCCATGTAGGGATGGGGTGGGATCCAGAGAGCTACTTTTCCAGATTGTGTCAAGGTTTAATGCCATCTCAATGATTGCTCTGTATAAATTCTGAAAGGCCATAATGAAGGACTGGAGTTCTCTAGCTACCAGACCTAGTAATAGGTGAAGGAATATGGTGAGGGCAATTCCACTGACACAGAGATTTGGACAAGAAGTTGTGCTGCTGTTTGAATCTTTGGCTTTGGAAATCAGTGCATACGTGTTTCAAGCAGCAATTCAGGAAGAATCAAGAATTAGCTGTTTTACTGTCCCCATCATCTGTGTGAGGAGGTGAGATTTTTCATGCTGGTTGTTACAAAAGTCCCAGTGCTGTCTATAAGTGTACAAACTCCAGCTTCAAGACTGGGCAGATTACAAAAGCAAGGAGATGTCTCAACAGCCAAATGGGCATTTGGACATGATGCACAGTGACTCCTTGGTACAAGTGGGAATTCTCTTGTGCAGAGGCAAGAAAGCCAAAGTACTACAGCTTGGAGTAGAGATACTTGAACAGAAATGGATAAGAACATAAGAGAAGTCAATGTTGGATCAGGCCAGTGGCCCATCTGTCCAACACTCTTGTCACACAGTGGCCAAAAATACCAGGTGCCATCAGGAGGTCCACCAGTGGGACCATCAGTCTGGAGGTAGTAGGTGTTGTGATAAGGAAATGCAGGATGCCTTGCTTAACATACAAGATTCACTGGCCCCCAGATACATCACCCTCTTCCCTGGGAATTAAGTAATAAACTCCTTGAATTTCAGGCTGAGACAGTTTCCCTTTATGGAGACAAATGGACAGGATGCAGATGTCCATTTATCCACCTGCCAGGAAGAAGCCAGATATATCGCTGTTTGGATATCTCGAGTTAGCTGGATAATAGTGCAGGGCAGCACACATGGGACCTCAAACCCCAGTTCAGGATAGGTCAGAGAGAAACCCTCCCAGATGGAAAGCAAAGAGGTAAAGGTTTAATACACTCTGAGACAGGTGCACAAGTAAGGACTGGGGAATGGGGAGAAGTGGAGTGAAGGCTGCACCTATCAGCCTCTGTTTTAAAGTCCCAGCTTAGTTTGTGTCCATTCTTTGAAAGGGGAATGTCACAATAAATCCAGTGACTGGTACAACTTAGTTAGGTCTTGGTTTTGTTCCTTTTTATTTAGCTTATGTAAGATTCTTCATAATGTTAATTAAATTCATACTCTCCTATGCGTTTGGCTTTGTCCATTAGAGGCATGTCTTTGAAGAAATTCCCTTGCCAGGCCTGGTTTCAAGCTGATTCAGTTCCCTTCTATCAGGGCCAAATTTACATCTTGGTCCTCTGGTGGACGTGGGCTAGACACTGACTTTACTCTTACCTTTCATACGGTGGCTATGCTGGGCAACTGAGCTGGCCAGGATACTAAGATCAGAAGAGGGACTAGATTAATCCAATGACTGGGATGGTTAACTGGGCAGGGACAGGTCAAGATGATGTACAGGGAGACGAATATACAGTAAAGGTTGTCCGTAGTGCTCAACTAGAAGTATGTGAAACCATTCCACAGAAAGGATGTTGCTAGAGCTATGTAGGGATTGTTGCCTTTTCCTATA
>NW_015169174.1:1490138-1567299 GCF_001447785.1 Gekko japonicus
TCATGTGGATGAGCTGGGTAATTAGATCTTGCTGCTTATGTTTGTCCATTATGTAGACTGTGAGTCTTGGGAATCAGTGGCCATTAAGGCCCCCCCCCCCATGAGAGCAGAAGTGTCCAAGTGGAGCTGTCTCAGAACTCAGAACAAATGGGAAAAGATATTTAAAATACCTCTTAACCAATGTTCCCTCTAAGTTGTGGAGTCTTGTGAGCAAAAATTCTATTTTGTGAGCTACTGGCATTAAAGATGTGAGTGAGCGATTTGGCTACTGCATACATTAGTTTGCTCTGGAGCCATCCTTTCTGAGCTCAGACAAAAATGTGTGAGCTGGAGGCTAAAAATCTGTGAGCTAGCTCACACTAACTCAGCTTAGAGGGAGCACTGCTCTTAACCAGCTAGCGCACAAACAAAGGGTGGGTAGTGGTGGTTTGGGCTGCATGGGGTAGATGGCATTCTTGGTGTGTGGAGGGCTGTAGCTGCCTCAGTTGAGCTCTTGGGTGGCATTTTCTTGCATGTATGTCCCCAAAGGGTACTAATAGCCATGCTGAGTTGTTTCTTAAGAGTTTTAAATGAGTTTGGTAAAATGAAGATTACTCATTGGAGAAGGTTCAGACCGGAGGATGGTAAGGCAGGCTGCTCTGGCTCTTCCAATAGGCTGGGTTCTTCTCTTCCTCCCCGTCTTCTCACTGTTTTATCAGCAGTGATTTCATTAAGCAAAGTGCTTTTACTTTGGCTTAAAGCAAATTGCTGCACAGAGAAGCTGGTGATTAATCAGCTAGGTTTAGTGACTTCCTATCTTCTTGCAAGATCAAGCTGCTCATAGGCTTTCTGGATGTTGCTGGGCTCTGGACACAATTCTGGATGAGCTCTGTGGCATCTGGTTCTGGTGGTTTGCATGGAAATCGGGACCATTATTATCTTCATAAATCAGCAATTAGCTCAGTCCAGTAACATCTCAACTGGTTTAGAGAGAAACTAGAGACATTTGTTGGACTTTATTAATGCCTACGGACTATAATTGATTTATTGCCTCTTGGCCAAAAGAGCTGGGTGTAACTTGGAACTAGCACCATTTGAAGCTGCTCTGCACCTAACATACAATGCAGGCTTGGCCAGGACTTACCATGATGTCCTGTGGAATCTTTTATCTCTTTAAAAAAAATTAAAACATCCAGCCTGAGGAAGGGTTCTGGTAAACTCAAAAGATCACACAGTGTTATGTGTCATTTGGTTGATTCTGACTTTTGGTATTATGTAGATTGTGTGCCCAGGAGCTGTGGTGGCTCAAGTGGTTAAGACGCTGAACTGCAGGCTGTGGATGGTCAGTAGTTCAGCAGTTTGAGACCTGAGTGTGCTGCATGACGGAGTGAGCTCCTGTCTTTATTTCCAGCTCCTGCCAACCTAGCAGTTCGCACACAAGAAATTGCAAGTAGATAGGTACCACTTCAGTGGGAAGGTAACAGCATTCTGTGCGCCTTGGGGTTTAGTCATGCCGGCCACATGACTACGGAAATGTCTTCGGACAGTGCTGGCTCTTTGGCTTTGAAACGGAAATGAGTACCGTAACCCTAGAGTTGGATTCGACTGGCTTTCGAGCAAGGGAACCTTTACCTTTACTTAGATTGTGTGCCCACCAGAGACCATAATGTCAAAAAGATTAAGAAGAAGAGAAGAGATTGGTTTTATACCCCGCCCTTCACTTGGAGTCTCAGAGCAGCTACAAACTCCGTTCCCTTCCCCTCCCCACAACAGACACCCTGTGAGGTAGGTGGGGCTGAGAGAGCTCTTTTCCAGAACTGTCCTTGAGAGACCAGTTCTGGCAGAACTATGGCTTGCCCAAGGTCATCCAGCAGCTGCACATGAAGGAGTGGGAAATCAAACCCGGTTCTCCCAGATTAGAGTCTGCACACTTAATGCATAGTTGGGGGGGGGGGGGAAATCATCTTTCCCTGGACTCCATCAGGGAATATCAACTTGTCATTTTTAGAACAGTGTTTTATAATGGATTGCTCCACTGTAGTCATGCAAGTTAGTTTAAGTACTTGTAGCCCACTTGTCTCCCCACCAAAAGGACCCAGCGTTAGAGAGCACTAGCAAAGCCAAGGTGGGTCGGTGGATGGAATCCAGTTAAGCCGTGGATGAGTGAATGTCTAGAAATCTATTGCATTTTTATTTTACCTACCCTTCCTTTGGGGAGCTTGGATTTCTCCCCTCCTCATTTTACCCTAGGAGGTAGATTAAGCTAAAATAATGTGAAAGCCCAACATTACAGAGTGATGTATTTGAACCCAGGTCTCCAAAGTTTAATGCTCTAACTGGCTCAGTGTCATACTTGTTAAATGGGAATAATAATTTATCCCACGGGGCAAGAGCCCGTTTGGTGTAGTGGTTAAGTGTGCGGACTGTAATCTGGGAGAACTGGGTTTGATTCCCCACTCCTCCACTTGCACCTGGCTGGATGACCTTGGGCAAGCCATAGCTCTGATAAGAGTTGTCCTTGAAAAAGAGCAGTTTCTGCCAGAGCTCTCTCAGCCCCACCTACCTCACAGGGTGTCTGTTGTGGGGAGGGGAAGGGAAAGGAGTTTGTAAGCCACTCTGAGACACCTTTGGGTAGTGAAGGGCGGGGTATAAATCCAATCTCTTCTTCTTCCTCTTGTATGGTTAATGAGATACAATGTGTGAAGCCTTTTGCAAATAGCCTCCAATTCATTTTGAATATTTGTGCTGAGATCAAACCATGTTTGGCTAGTCAGAAAATGAGTGACAACCAGTATAAAATAGAGACAGCAAAAATGTGTACTTTTCTCTGTAGGAACAAGAATAAACTCTGCCCTGGGAAGAGAAAATGATCAATATTGTGGAACTTGAGAAAAGCTGACCCAGGTGGAAAGGTCTTATGTTAACGCTGTGACTTCAAAAAACTTGCATTTCACCTTGTTCTGGTTTTGTTATGCCATCATGTCTGGGCATGAGCCTTTCTTGCCCCTCAGCATGATTGTGGTTATTAGTGAAGAGGGAAAAAATCAATGGCTCTTTTCTCCCTGCTCGCTGCACCAATGCACATATATTTTCGACTGTTAGCCAAATTACTTGCTTGTAGATTTGATATTTGTTGAAGGTGTGATTTTGTCCTTTACATCACTTTGGGATGTAGTTATCTGTTAATATGAATTGTCCGGCAGAAGGACAGTCACAGCTCCATCTTTAAATGCATAATTAAGCATTTCCAAGAAAGAATGTGAAATGCCTGGACTTCTGAATATAGCACTATACAATTCCTTTGCTGCTATTCTGTACATTCTGTCCTACCACATCCAGAGAAAGGCTTCTCAAAGGGTGAAATGGCCTCCAGAGGAAAAGTTTGGTGCTAGGAAAGGGCCACACGCTTCTTGTTTTGCCTCCCCTCTTTACCATTTTTACACACACACCCTTTCTTGTCTCAGTCCTTGTTAACAACGGCTGCTGTTTTGTGTGCCTCTTTGTTACCACTGCCCCAGTTTTGTCTGATGGTGCTGCTGGAGAGGGTCAGCAGTGCAACTCCCTACTTCTTGCTGGTCTTATTAAAGCATGCCGTGGATTTACATGGCCCTGCTCCCCCCCCCCCTTTTCTATTGATTGGGCTGGCCTTGTGCCTGGGACAGGAGTGAGCTTTGCTGGATAATTTGTCTTCATTTTGTCAGTTAAATCTGTGGAGGCCCAAACCATTTGTCTCCACTTGGGGGAGGCTTGTTATAAACAAAGTCTGACAAACTGCACTAGATTGCCCAGCAAAAATGTAACTATGGAAAAGTCCACAAAGAGGTGGGGGTG
The DNA here is from genome assembly GCF_001447785.1 of Gekko japonicus. Lineage (NCBI taxonomy): Eukaryota > Metazoa > Chordata > Lepidosauria > Squamata > Gekkonidae > Gekko > Gekko japonicus. Next base: position 1,493,949 of record NW_015169174.1, read on the forward strand.
TCTGCTTCTTCAACATCTCCTTTCTCTCTCTTTCATTCCTTCCTGCCTTTTCCTCCAGTGGTCAGCAGTCATTCCTTAGGGGCTCGTCTGCATTGCATCATATGCAGGGTTGGTTTGCAGAGGGGCTGAGGTCCTTCTGCTATCTGATAATCTGTTTTTGCAAATGGATGCAGACTTTGCCTTTAAGTAACAGTGAGCTTTCTAGTACCAGAAAGTCACCCCTGCCCCACAGCTTCAGTGGAGTTTTCTTTCCTGCTGCCCCATGGAGAAGAAGTTTGCATAATCTCTTATTGTATTTTGTCCAAGTTGCATGGGGAATTCATACTGCTGTGTAAAACACAAAGAGAAATGTTTCAGAGAAATGGGCAGCCAAACAAAACCAGCCAAACAAGATCCTGTAAACCAGATTGGAAACTGGTACACACTTGCTTTTTGTAAGGATCTTTTCCAGACCAGGGAAAACAAGGATCACTTGGAAAACGCCCATCAAAATCACTCTGACACATATACAATATCAGGGGGGGAAATTAAAATTATGCTTAAAGGACATTATACAATGATACTATTGTACACACTCTTTGGACTCTGTTCTAAACTTCCTTATTATAAATGGCATTGAATTTGAATTGACTATTTCAGTATGATTGAAATCCAATTCATGCCAGCCATCTTTTTATAGACATATGTCAAGGACTCTGCATTTCGTTTGAGTACTTCAATCCACTATGAACACAAAGACAGTTTTCCTTCCTTGAAGAACATTGCTTTCCCTGTTTTTCTGATGATATATGTTGAAACATTTGTGGCTTTTTATTTTCCATCGATACCTGTATTTTTCTTTTAAATTACTATTTCAGTAATTTCTAAGTTCAGTTATAATTTAACAACAAAAAGTAACAGAACAAAAATTAAGCTCACCCACAACATTATTTCTTCCTGCATGATGCCTCTGGGCAACTAATTTAAGGTCAGCTTGGATGTGATAAGCATCTGTATTTGATGTTATAAAGGACGGTCCCAAAAATAAATACAGAGAGGGGAAAAAATGGAGCTCACTAGCACTTGGCTTCTCCGTAGGAAAGATAAGACTTTTATATTAAAAGGGAAGCTTTAGAAGTAGCCTGGCCTGTTTTGCCTTTGCTTTGAGGTAAAAGCTTCTTTGTGACAAAGATCACTCGCACTATATGCAGCCATGAATTCTGACTTTACTCATTGGGTTCGTCTTCCTCCTTTTCCTTCCCCCCTCTTTTCTTATGTCTAACTGGACATGAGTTCAGCCAATACAGCATATAGGTCTAAGGGGTTCATGCTCTAGTGCTTATGTATCCCACCCATTATTTCAGGTGGTAGACATTCCCCGTTGCCTCCATAACAGCCCCAGTGTATACTTTGGGTGCCCTGTTAGGTTTTAGCAGGAACCCTGGTCCTCTTCAGGCAGTACAACTTGGCCCAGACTGTCAGTGTGGTGCACTGGGTAGTGCTGGGTTTAGACGTATGAGATCTAGGTTCAGATCCTGCTCTGCTTTGCAGCCTGACCTGCTTTGCAGGGTTTCTGGGAGGAAAAATGAGTTAGGAATAAATGGCTTAGAAGAAAAGAAGAAGAAGAGAAGAGATTGGATTTATACCCCGCCCTTCACTACCCAAAGGTGTCTCAGAGCGGCTTACAAACTCCTTTCCCTTCCCCTCCCCACAACAGACACCCTGTGAGGTAGGTGGGGCTGAGAGAGCTCTTGACAGAAACTGCTGTTTTTCAAGAACAGCTCTTATCAGAACTCCGGCTTGCCCAAGGTCATCCAGCCAGGTGCAAGTGGAGGAGTGGGGGATCAAACCCGGTTCTCCCAGATTAGAGTCTGCGCACTTAACCACTACACCGAACTGGCACTTTGTATACTGAAAAGCATCACTGCCCTTAACATTTGCTAAACTAGTCATAAGATTGCCAGTGGCCAGTGTTGAAGTCAGTCTGTATTTGCTTTGGGTATATGACAGTGATGGGTCAAAAGCAGATCTAAGATGTCTCTGGCACGCGCTGTCACATTTTGAAATGGTCGTGAGAACTGGCTCTTGGAACCAACTCACCTCCTTTCTGGTGCCACCATCTTCTGATTATTACCCCCTTTAGTCTGTAAATGGAGATTACAATAAAACTAATAGCATCCAACCATTTGTGCGCTGCTTTGCAGTGTATGTTTGCAATTGTGGCTTCATTTATGCTAACAACTACACCGAGAGGCAGGCTATTATTTATTTATTTACTTCATGTGTATCCTGCCTTTCTCCCCAATGGGGAGCCAAAGAGGCTCACATCAGTCTCCTCTCCTTCATTTTATACTCTCAGCAACCCTGTGGGGTAGGTTAGGCTGAGAAAGTTTGACTGACCCAAGGTCAGCCAGCAAGCTTCCATGGCAGTGTGGGGATTTGACCCTGTGTCTCCTAGATCCTAGTCCAGCACTCTAACCACTACACCACAATGGTTCTCCAGGGTAGGCAGAGAGAGATAGTGGCTTGCCCAACACTACCCAATCATCTTCATGAACTGTTTCTGCCCCTTCTAGATGGACATTCCAACCACATTATCACACACTACGTCAGATACTGAGAGACCTTGAAGGCAGCTCATGGGCTGCTAACCTAGCTCTATTCTGATGGAACTCAGGGAAGACCGGTTCCTTCTAATACTGGACAAGGAACCTGATTAAGACAAAAAAGAGCAGCTTTAAACCTGAGCATCCTTTAGAGCTTTTGCCCCAAGAAGTCTCTTTTTCTACATTTTCTCCCATTGCAAATTGAAAGGATCTGGCCTGCATCCTTGAGAAATGCAACTTCCATGTGTGATGCTCAGCTACTGAGAGAACAGCGGGGACAACTGTGGCAGGAGAAGGATTCACCAGTGGTGAGAAATTCTAGGAAAGCAGAGTAAGTTTGTTCTGTCAAACTGACAATGGTGATACAGGAAATGTGGTAGGGTATGTTTTCCCTCAGACTGCTCTGTTTAGGGAGTGGGACTGGGGAGTTTTTCTGTCCTGTTTTCTAAACATTCCAGTCTGAGCAACTCAAGGACAATTGGACTTGGTTTTATTTAGTTTTTTTCAAGCATGCTTGTCCTTCATATCCTGTTAAAGCAAATCAGCACAGCTGAGCCCCCAGAAGCAAATTAGCCATGGGTAATGAGGCTTCAGCTATATCTCAGCATGGGGAATTAAGCTGAAATGGGGAATGTAGGAAGGGAGTTCAGGGATTTCTGGTGAACACATCCAATCCAAAGTGTTCCAGTGCAGACACATTGACCAGCACTTGTGCATTGATTTCAGCTCCCTAACATAGCAGTAGATCTGCTTGATCATCTCCCTTTGGCAGAGATGACCCATTCAGTGCTAAAGAAGCTAACCTTGGAAAATCTCCTACCCACATTATGTTTTTAAAGGTACACATCTGATGTTTTGCATGTATATGTGTCACAGACGCCCCTTCTGGGAGGCTACTCATACTAGGATCTAAGAAGCCACTCAAAACTATCTAGTTACCTTCACTGTGGCTGCCTTAGTCCACCAGAAAAGGGGGAGAAGCCATTAACAGAATTATTCTCCTACAGGGTAGTAAAGACAATCCAAAGCAATGCATCCTTTTTTGGTTGTTGTTTTTAAGCTACAAAACAATATATAAAAGAATGGATAGCAGGTTAAGAATTAAGGAATAAGCATGAGTAAGAAGTACAGCAGTCTCTTTGGCATGATTTCAGGCTCTGTGCTTCCCTTCAAAATAGGTCATTTTTCTAAGCAAAAGCAAAATTATTATGTCTTTGGCATATTGGCAAAATGACTTTGAGCCACAAGGCCATTTTTCACAAAAGGGCATCCTAACCCTACACATTACACAGATATCGGTTCCTCAAAAATGCAGGCATAGTTCACCAAGCTGAATCAAGCTGAAGGCTGAACTGAGTCTGTCAGAGTTCAATCTGGAAATCTTTTGAGGCCTAACAAGCCACTGTCTGTCACATTATAGAATCAGAACATGGTAGACGCGGCAAATGTATGTTTGTTTGGCCCCGTGCATCTTTTACATGTGCCTGCCCTCTGAGAGGCAGAATTGGCTGCCACTTCCTGCCATAAATCCATATAGTAGAAAACCCAAATCTGATACCATGAAATATGTGAAAAGTGCCCCTTTGAAGGAGGCTGCAGCAGAAAGCTGGGACCACGTAGCCCCATCAGACAAAAAAGGTGAGATTTTTAATTGGAGTTGTTTTCGTAAAAGGTGTTCAGTGCTGATGGCATCATTGTAAATAATCTGTGCTCTTGACATCTCTTGAATTAGGAAGAGCATTTAAGATGTACTTGAACAAGGTAGCAGACAGGATTTCCACAGCAATGAATGACATCTGTGTACAGGCACATCACTCATGTCAGTGTTCCTTAACAAGAGGAGACTTCTGTTTAATAATCAGAAGATCACCTTTTTTGAAATACCATAAGAATGTCAGTTTTAATTACAGATAAGCAAAACAGTTGACTAAAGGAAACTAGAATTTCTTTACAATGCATGCCCAATGACTTGTGTCATCTATAGAAATGTCTGTTCTGGTTTGAATCCAAAATGAAAGGCAAGTAAAACCTTTTATTAGGATGAACCAGGTTTTTTACAAAAATATATATGCTGTTTTGTATGTTTTTTCTTGTATGTGTATTGCTGTTTTGTATTAGCTTGGTTGGTCCTAATAAAAGGTATTTAATGGCTTTGTTCTGGGATTTTGTTATGAACATCACAGGGACCTGCAACCTCAATGTAATCTGTATTGGAACCCCAGTGTCCCAGCCCTCAGGCTGCAGAGGACCCAATCTTGCTCTCTGGTTGTTTCTTGATCCCAACATAGCCTGTAGTTCTAGGAGCAGGCACAGATTTTCTGTTGGCATTAGGAGAGGACTGTACTAAAATTGAAAGAGACAAAGAGGCTAATTCATTTTTGTCTACTATTTTATTAAGGGGTAATCACAAGATCACTCACCATGGATTGGTGACCTTTTAAGGGTGTTTTCGTAATTCCTTTCTGCGTCCAGTCAAGGAAGTTAAAAGTAGAGATGCAGCAAGTGCATTCACTAGCTGAAGTTCAACATACTTAGTTTGACAGCTGCAGTCACCTGAGCTGAATGTCCAATCTGTTTGTCCATCAAACATTTCAAATAGCTGTTGAACAGCTTTGCCACTGCTATAGTGGCTATAGTGGAGGAGTGTCATTTCCTTGTGATGGTGAGGTTTCATTTATTTGCCTAGTGGGGTTTTTTTGCACCTATGCAGTAGGTGAGATGGATTTTGCCCAGGGTCATGGATGGTCAGCTGAGGTCATTAAGTGACTTGAGGGGGAAGCTATGCCTACTGTCAGGCTGTGCAAAAAAGGGCATGTGTGAAATAACACTGATAACGTGGACTTAAACATCCATTGGTAAGACTTTCGCTGATTGACTAATTGAATTGTTGCCTGTGCATTTATGTCACTGGTAGCCGAGTGGCATGTAGCGACAACAGGTCTGTGAGGAAGTGAAGTACAGGAAAGTAGGACTGCTGTCAGGCTCTGTGAGAATGGGCATATGGGAAATACTCTGCTTGTGTACTTGATAAGTAACCCAATGAACAGCCTCAAAGTCCTTGTGAATACTGAACTGATTGACTGACATAGACAACTGCCTCCTATTTATGACTGGCAAACAGATGGTGAGCCAAACCAGCAGGTGTTCGAGCATCTCTAGTCAAAAGGGACAGAAGCAGTTTTTAAAAAAATGTTCTATTTCCAAATAGTAAATGATGGACCTTTATCATTAATGATTGTTGAGGAAAACAGGTTTGGTTAGAAAACCCTGAAAGAAAGCAACAGATGAACACAGGATTCATGATACAACTGGCATAAACTTGCCTGAAGGCAGAATAGAGTTATATTCCAATGGTGGAATTAAGTTGGTTTTTATTAATGGGAGGAACAATAGGGTGACTTAAAGTGTGTTAAGCCCTGACTTGGATGGCCCAGGCTAGCCCGATCTCATCAGATCTCAGAAGCTAAGCAGGGCTTAACCCTGGCTAATATTTGAATGGGAGACCACCAAGGAAGTCCAGGGTCACAAAGCAGATGCGGGCAATGGCAAACCACCTCTGCATGTGTCTTGCCTTGAAAACTGCCACAGGTCAGCTGCAACATGACAGCACTTTTTACCACCAAAGTGTGTTATGGGAATTTCTCTGTGTTAAGGGGCTTTGAAAGTGTGAGTAATGTCGCTGTTTGCTGTGTATTCCAAACAGGAGCAAGAATGGTTATGAAATGTTGGGAAGACTTCTAGTGGCTAGTGGAAAAACAGGGGGCATAGAAGGGGCTGTTACTTACATTTTTCCTGTGCTTGGCTTTATTGGGGGGGGTGTCAGAAAGGTTTTATTTCTCTCTTAAGGCCAGTGTAGAATTACTAGGCCAGTCCACACATTTTTGCATTCATTAGTAGGGTAAAAGAGGCAGAATTGAATGCTAGAATTTCTGAATATTCACCCGTGGAGCAGCCTAAGTCTGGAAGAGGGGCTGAGTTAAAACCAAACAGACAACAACTAGTGAAATCTTGCCTTAATGTCACCTGTTTGTTTGCATGGTCAGACGCTTCCCTGTAGGCTTGAGTGTCATTCCTAACATTGGGACATAAATGGATGCAGAGTTTCCATTTGAGCACCAATCTCTGAAGGCAGCCTCTTTGCACTAGGAAGGCCAGTGGACAGTGACTTTAAGCACCTCCACACTGTTGACAGCTCTGGCAACTTTTCATACCAATGATTAGTTTTCTCAACCCTCTGGAGGTTCCCAGAACCCCCACGGGCTCCATGGGCTCCTTCTAGCAAGTTATTTGGGAACTATCCTTCCATAATCACCAGAGATCCTCTCTAACTGGATTAGACGAATGAGCTGCCGCTTGGCTTTGCTTCCCTTTAGATTAAATTTTTAAAAAATTACATTGTGCAGGGGAATTAAAAACCTCTAATTCTACGTATGTTTGTAAAGCAATAATCCAGTCAGCCTGATGACTCCACTGAGCCCCAGCATTGCCTCTCTGCTCCACAGACCGCTCTCCTTCCCTTCCCCCAGTGCCTTGTAGATTCTGCTGGGCAAGCTGCCAGGAGGGACCAGCACTAATTCCGCATTCAAGCCAACTTGCTCACTTTTAATTTTCTCCAATAAAATGTCAATGAATTTTAAATGATGTGAATTCTGGTGATGGCAGACTGGCTTCCCCTGAGGGGAGGGGACAAAATTTTCCCTTATAACAAATCTGTTGCAGTTGCAATAGCAGAATCATCAGGCTGCCAACAAGACTGTGACTCACTGGGCTTTAACTACCAATGGGGGGGCAGCACTGTCTGGATAGGTTGATAGATAGTGCTGGGGAGGAGTCAGCAGTCATGGTGTACGTCGGCACCAATGACATTGGAAAATGTAGTCCTGTGGTCCTGGAAGAAAAATTTAGGCTACTAGGCAGAAACTTAAAGGCTGGAACCTCAAAGGTAGCATTCTCAAAAGTGCTGCCAGTTCCATGTGCAGGGCCAGCTCAGGGTGTTAGCCAAATTGCTCTATTTCTTAATAATAGATTGGGGAATTATGATATTAATAAGCAATTGGCATAACTATAGGATCAGACCTGTGTATACCAGAGTTAGAATTCCCAAGAACCCAGGAATAGACACAGAGACTGGGTGGCTAAAATAATGATTTCTTTACTAAATATTCTCAAGCATACAAACAATGATCAAACATTCACACACACAATACATAACTAAGAAAGCATAGGTGATTGATAGCTTATAGAGGGGTGATACAACCTGTCCAGACATGCAGGGGTCCATGGAGATGAAGTTATGGCCTAAACCCAAAGGGTTTAGGAGTAGACTGCCAGCTGGCATCAGGGTAGAGGCACACGGTCTGAGACCATGTGCCTGATGGATATATATAGATATTGGAAAACAATGCAGACCAATGGGCGGCCCTGGGGGCTGGTCTCAGGTGAGAAGAATAAATTACCTGGACTAGTGATGAGTCCCAGGGGTGCGTGGCATCAGGATGGGCAAGGCCTAGATGTGACCAATGAGCTTCCAGAGAGGCAGGGTCTGAATTTAACAACAGAAGCCAGGTGTTGGATGACTGCACTGGGGGTGTCCATTGTGGAACAATAGAGTGGTCTGGCGTTTCCCCTAGTGCCAGACAAAAGAAGTGATGTTTCTTAATGTGTGGCAGGATGAACCTGAATAGGTGAACATTCACTAGACATGGAGAGTTAATGTTTACTTTGATATGTCTGGCATAGGCAGGGACAAAAAGCCTCTGGTCTGTGCTAGACAAATATATGGAGACAGGAATTAGAGGATTATTCCAGAGGCATTTCCTGACATATAGGTGAAGATGGAAACATGCAACACACTTCATTCATGACAATAGCACAGACCAGAGGCTTTTTGTCCCTGCCTGCCTGTACATTTGACAGAAAAAGACTAGCCATTTGGTCAGTAGAAGATGCCTGAGGCAAGGGCAGAGACTTGCCCATTCTTAGTCCTTTTGGACTGAGCTGACAGGAGAGAAGGGTGTGTGTGTGGGGGGGTGTTTTTGCTTGCATGGAGGATGTTTGGCAGTGCAGCCAGCTTGGAGAATTCTCTTTGGCCTGAGTTTTCTCAGCCAAGATGTGGTTCTCCTAGCCTCCCAGCAAAAGCCACTGTTTAAGCCAAGCCTGGCTTCATAGGGCACTGCTTGTGGAGGTTCAGAGGTTGTTTTGGGGTGTCTCTCAGGGAAGACCCCCTCAGCCTCAGTGCTGAGGATGCTGGCAACAAGGGGACTCAATGCATGGATGAGAAAGTGGTGCCAGGAAGAAGGGTTTTGATTTGTTAGGCACTGGGGAACTTTCTGGACGTGCTTCACTTGAACCAAGAGGGGATCAGGCTGCTGACGATTAATATAAAAAAGATGGTAGAACAGCTTTTAAACTAATCCCAGGGGAAAGCTGACAGGAGCTAAGGATCCTCTGGATTCAGGACAAGTCAGTCCAAAGGGATAATTGCGAAAACACTCAGGATAATATTGATAGGAGCATAATAGAACTTGGGAGTGAGGGCAAGAAGGCAACTGAGGGCCATGTGTGGCAACTAAGGGGCTGAGGGTGGCAAGGGTTCCTGGAGAGGGAAACACGTGTTTATGTGCTGATACTAGAAATCTCTGAGCCAAGATGGGGGAGCTGGAGTGCTTGGTGTTCAATGACAATTTAGATACAGTAGGTATCTCAGAAACATGGTGGAATGGAGAAAATCTATGGGATACAGTCATTCCTGGGTACAAGCTCTATAAACAGAACAGGAAAGGATGGGTTGTTGTTTGTTGCACATCAAAGAGATCATAGAATCAAATAAGTTAGAAAATTTCAGGGGAATTAACTCCCCAACAGAAGCAATATGGGTGAAAATACTGGGCCCTAACAGTGACTTAAAAGTGGGTGTGTACTATTGCTCACCTGATCAAACACTTGAGGCTGATCTTGAGATCGAGAAGGAAATAAGGGAGGTGACTAAAGCAGATAATGTTATTATAATAGACTTCAACCACCCTCACATTGACTGGATAAACATGTGCTCAAACCATGCTGTACAAATAAGATTCCTAGACATCATAAATGACTGTGCCAGTTTCCCTCTAACCTGTGCTAGGGGGCGCTGGCACACAATATTTTAGCTAGCTGCTCAGGAATTTCAGCTTCCAGCTTCCAACTCAGAATGGAGGATGGAAGCATCAACTCAGAATGGAGGATGGAAGCATCTTCTTCTGGGGCCCATAAAATTGGACCCCCTGATCCAATCTTTTTGAAACTTGGGTGGGTTTTTTTTAAGGAGAGGCACCAGCAGCTATGCTGCAAATTTGGTGCCTCTACCTCAAAAACAGAGCCCGAGATTGACTCTCCATTATAGCCTATGGGGGCCATTGGCTATAATAGTCCCCATAGGCTATAATGGAGCGGGGGGGGATTTTGTTTTTTGCACACCCCTATTGTGCTTTTCAGTATGATTTGTAAGATACCTTGAGTCACAGTAAAAGTGAGATACAAATATTTGATTAAATAAGTAGTTTAGGCTAAAAAAAACCCCAAAGCAGACTGCAAGAGTCCCCCCCCCCCAAAGTACCGGTATATTTTCTAAGGCTCAGTGCAGGGTGATGGTCCAAGGCGAGGTTTACCAATATAGTGGACTGGGGCATGTAGACCTGTTCTCCGGAGGCCAGGTCTACCAATATAATGGAAAGGGGTGGGTAGACCTGTCCTCTGTAGGCCAGGTCTACCAATATAGTGGAAAGGGGTGGGTAACTTGCTCTCCAGAGGCCAGGTCAACCACTTTAGTGCAAAGGGAAGGGTAGACCTGTTCTCTGGAGGCCTGGTCTACCCCCATAGAGGGCAACGTTTTCTGTAATGAAGTTTGACTTGATTCTGTTTTCTCTTATAACGTTTAAATCATTTTTAAAATATAGTTTAAAAGAATTAATTCTGAGATTTTTTACAAGGTTATGGAAATAATCTTCTAAGAAACTAAAGGGAAGACTCACTCGCAACTTTAATGCTACTAGCTTTTTTTTATCTCAAGGTAGAATTTTGGCTCACAACACTGTGGAGCTTAGAGAAAACATTGGTGGGGATGTCTCCAATGGGGGCTGTGCGTGCCTGAACTCCAAGCAGCTAATTCACCACTGGCATTAAGGTGCATGCCCCCCCTCTTGCAAAAAGCATTTAAAGGGCCCCTTTAAATGCTGTTTGCAAGATGCGGGGGGGGCACCTAAACTCCACTGGCAGCCGCCCCTTCACTCCCTCCTGCAAGATTTAAAGAGCCCTCCAGCTGATTGCCAGGCCATTTGCTCCTGCTGATCAGCTGGAGAGCCCTTTAAATCTTGCAGGAGGGGAGGGAGAGGGGTGGCCATCAGTAGTCACTCTTGGAGGTGGGGCTTCCCATGCTGGCCAGTGGCAGGCAGGAGCCCGTGAAATCAGGGAACCCCCCACCTCGATCTGGGGACTGGCATCCCTAGCCTGATCCATCCTGGCATCTCTTATGTTCTTATGATTGTGAAAACCTGTTATGATTGAGAAAAAATGTTCCCTTTAATAAAAGTTTACTGTGTGGAAATGGGCAGATGAAGATTTTCATAGTAAACAATATCACATCAAGCCTCTGCTAAAGAGACAGGACATTTTGTTTCCTGACACAGCTAAGCAGATCGGCAATACTTCATTGCTTTGATTAGTCTAAGTTCCTTTTGCTGTTGGTTCCCTGCATCCCCAGAGGTTGGGGGCGTGGATGCTGCAAGGAGTCTGATCCTGGGACTCAGGTTTCTCCCTCTCTCTTGTTGCAGTACAGGGATGGGTATTGTGTAATACTTGCTGGGATGGCAAACCAAACCTAACATGCCACTTGGTCCACACAGCTGAAAGTTGCCAGTGTCGTGACTTGTCATGGACTTTAGACAGCAGCAGAGCTAGATCTTGAAATGAAGCCTCCTGGCTTCTGAGGCTTTGTTATTTTCCGAATAACATAAGATTGCTTCATACATTATATTTCAGCATTTGCAGATATTATATATGCTGAAGGTGTATAATTATTTTTCCAAAACACAAGCCACAAATCATGTGTAAGGCACAAATACACATCATAGGAACTCCTGAGTGGACTCCCTCTAGTAGCGTATCCCCATAAGATCCTTTGGATGTAATGTGTGGTGTCCCTAGCTGAATGCTAGCACTTGCTCTAGTGGCACAGTTCTACAGCTTAGAGGGACCAGGACAAAGGTTGGTTCACACAAGGGGAAGAAATGGGGTTGATATTTGCGCTTGATGGTTGTGAAAAGAAGGGAAAAGCAGTTCTAGCATGATCCTCTTTGGCTGTCCCCTATATTTGTTAGATGTGGGCAGATCTCGCCATTTGTAAATCACTGTGGTGTTTGCACAACTGTAAACTCTGTTAATGGTGAACAAGTCCGGGATGCTTCTAGTGTTTCTTAAAGAAATTAAAATGCCTAACATATACGTCTCTTGATGATGCCTGAATTGCCTGTGTTGATCTAAATCTATATGTATTTTGCCAAGTAGTTATATAGAGTTGAAAAGATTTATCTGTTCTGAGGATTTACATGTTATGCAAATACATACATAAAGTGTGTCTTTCTAGTTTAAGCCTTGTAAACATATTTATGATTTAAAAGTTTGTTGCATGTTTTCACCTGTCTACTGGGTCCGGGCCTGGAAGCACTGGCCTCTAGAGGGAGGCGCTTTCTACAGAGAGGCTGGGTGAGTGGGCACCTGGCAACAGGGCAGGAAAAGTGGGGGTGAACTCCAAGAGGAGGGAGAAGCAGTGAGAGGAGAAGCTGAGGCGGTTTCCTCCCAAGGATGTGGAGAATTTCTAAAGAAGTTGTTCCTGTGGAGATGGAGAAAGGCAGTTGGTGGAAGACTAGCCAAATCCTCGTGGGGATCTTTGATCCTGAGTGTTAGTGGGACTTCTGCTGTGACTGTGAGGAATAGTAGTTTGGATTTATACCCTGCCCTTCACTACCCGAAGAAGTCTCAGAGCAGCTTACAATCTCATTCCCCTCTCCACTGCAGACATCTTGTGAGGCAGGTGGGGCTGAGAGAGCTCTTTGAGAACTGCCCTTGAGAGAACAGCTCTGAAAGAATTGATGAATGACCCAAGGTCACACCGGCAGCTGCATGTGGAGGAGTGGGGAATCAAACCTGGTTCTCCCAGATTAGAGTCTGCACTCCTAACCACCACACCAAACTGGAGATGTGCAACTTTTCTGCAGTTGTGAGTCACAGTCCTGAGACTTTCTTCTCTTTTCACCCTGAGTTTGGGACTGCTCACTATAATTTTTATTCACACACTGTTTTGCTTAAACTCCCAGTTCTGAACCCATTGTTTCCCCCACCTTTCAACAGAAGTAATTTAAGTATTGTTCAGGTTTCAAATGGGGCATTCACAATTCTGTGACCACTAACCTGGCCCTATCCTTATACTAATAGCCAAGTTGCCCCCGTGAGTGCGGATCGCTAAATCCGCGCTCGGGGGGCACTTGGGGGGGAGGGGGAGGTTTGTGCACACGTGGGGTGGTCCCCATGTATGCACAAAATTTGAAAAAGTTGAAAACAATTCGGGGGGATGTTTAAATCCCCCCGAAAGTGACAGAGCGTCCCCTGCGCATGCGCAGGGAACGCTCTGTAGCTGGCCTCGCCACCGCCGCGCCTCCTCCTCCTCGGAGCCGGGCGGCTGGCTGGCCATGCGGGCAGGCGGGGGAGGACCGGCCTCGCCGGGCAGGGGGGAGGACCGGCCTCGCCGCCGCCGCGGAGCCCGGCCGGGTCGGAGCCGGGGGGGAGGACCGGCCTCGCCGCTGCTGCCTCGGGGAGATTGAGCGGGGGGGGGGAGGAGACAGAGCTCTTCTCCCCCCCTGCGAGTATCGCGGGTCCCCCTCTTGTTAAGTCTAAAAGGGTTATACTCAGGGGTTATTTCGTAGAAAAAGAGCTAGGGGGACTCATTAGCATAACTCATTAGCATATGCCACACCCCCTGACATCACCGGAAGTGTGTCCTCCCCACAGCCGGCAGCGACCTCCAGCGGGCACCAGCAGGGAGCTCCAGGCCCCGCCCTCCCGCACCTCACCCGGGGGGATGGCGTCCCCCCGCGTCCCCCCCCAAATGACCCCTGGTTATACTAGAATCACAGGAAGCAGGCCCTGTTTGTTATGAGCCATGGTTAATTTGATGGTGTACACCTGACCTAAGGCACAGGGATTTCAGTGCTGCTTTCCAAACATTGCAGGCTGGTCTACAGAACAATTCCAAACACAGTGTAATATCTTTTTAATAGGAACAATCAAAATATATTTAAAACTTTGGAGTTCCCCAGAACAGATCAGGCTGGATAGTCTATACAAAAAGGGGAGGGATAAGAGAGGGGAAAAGATGTTCCAGGGTGTGATGGAAGAGTTCTTATTCTGTAGCTTGTATAGTCTGAAAGTGGAGCATAGGGTGTGTGTTACAGACAATGGGATTACACGGTGCAGGGTGCAGAACTGACTTCAAGGTGCAGTGAAGGTTATTGGAAACAAACAAGATTACTTTCCCTTTGAGACTATAAAAGCCAGCAGCTCATCAGTTGTCTCCTCAGTCCTAACCGGAACACTTGGGTCCTTTGTAAAGCAGACAGTGGAAGAAAAACATGGTAGTCCTTATACTAATAAGAATGGAGATTAATCTTAGATGATATCCTAGGTAAAGAGTCAACAGGAGCCAAATCAGGTAGCATCAATAGTAGCTGGACAGCAAGCAACCCTGCCATGAGCGAAGTCCCATTTGAAGATCATCTTCTTCCACTTGGAGATACTTTCTCTTTGACAGCTAAATTCAGCATTTCCCAAAACTGACAACATTTGCAAGGAGCCATATTGATCTGTAGAAAAATTCTCCAAACATCACTTTGTTATGATCAAGGAATGCATTTATCAACGTCTGAGAGGCCCTGCAAAGTCATAAATGCCTTGAGTCTCAGGGAGGAAGGAAATTGGTTTCCTATCAGAACCATTTGTCCACCTGTCAGGAAGGGGCAAGACCAATCTGGAGACCTCCTGACCTGGGCCATAAATGCAAGGGCACATTACTTTATGACTGGATAGAGAAGCTACAACGGGACCCAGAGAAACCTTGGTCCCAATTCAGGATAGGTCAGAGATATTCTCCCCTCCCCAGCCACAGGGGAATGGTTACAAAGCTTAGCACACTGTGAAAATGTGCAAGCCACACTTATGCAGATCCCCCCCCACTGCCTTTTGGGGGCTCTCAGACAAGGAGAGCAGGATGAGAGGGTGGAGGATCATCACAATAGTGTTAGTTTTTAAATGCTTCTCCCTCCTAGTAGCTTTTGGTGGCTCTTGAAACTTGTTTTGCATACAGTGCCATGTAATCCAGTTAAGTCTGCAATACATCCTGTGTTTCATTAAGCCTCCACCAATTGCAGAGTAGGGGCTTCTAACTTCCTTCCCTCCCCCCTCTTTTGTACTGAAACTCCAGCCTGCTGAAAAGTTCTGGGGAACTCAGAAGTTTGCTCACTGATAAGGGGTGCTTTGATTATTCCTAATTTTAAAATTAGGTGATGGTATCCCAGCTGAGCTATTCAAAGTCTTAAAAGATGATGCTGTTAAAGTGCTGTACTTAATATTCCAGCAAATTTGGAAAATGCAACAGTGGCCACAGGATTGGAAAAGGTCAGTTTACATTCCAATCCCAAAGAAGGGAAATGCCAAGGAATGTTCAAACTATCGCACAATTGCACTCATTTCACATACTAGCAAAGTCATGCTCCAGATCCTACAAGCTAGGCTTCAGCAGTACGTGGATAGAGAACTGCCAGAAGTACAAGCTGGGTTTTGAAGAGGTAGAGGAACTAGAGATCAAATTGCCATTCGCTGGATTATGGAAAAAGGAAGGGAGTTCCAGAAAAACATCTACTTCTGCTTCATTGACTACGCTAAAGCCTTTGAATGTGTGGATCACAACAAACTGTGGCAAGTCCTTAAAGAGATAGGAGTACTAGACCACGTCACATGTCTCCTGAGAAACCTGTATAAGGGTCAAGAAGCGACAGTTAGAACAGGATATGGAACAACTGATTGATTTAGCATAGGAAAAGGAGTACGACAAGGATGTATATTGTCACCCTGCTTATTTAATTTATATGCAGAGTACATCATATGAAATGCTGGCCTGGATGAATCACAAACTGGAATTAAGATTGCCGAGGAAAACATCAAGAACCTCAGATATGCAGACGATACCACTCTAATGGCAGAAAGTGAAGAGGACCTAAAGAGCCTCTTGCTCAAGTGAAAGAGGAGAGCACAAAAGTTGGCTTGAAACTCAACATCAAAATATGAGAAGGGAGCACTCACTGGAGAAGACCCTGATGCTGGGAAAGACTGAAGGTAAAAGAAGAAGGGGATGGCAAAGGATGAGATGGTTAGACAGTGTTATCGATGCAATGAACATGAAATTAAGCAAACTCTGGAGCACGATGGAAGATAGGAGGGCCTGGCGTGAGGTGGTCCATGGGGTTGGGAAGAGTCAGATTCGACTGTGTGGCTGAACAACAACTACAACAACAATTTAAAAAGTATTACATTACTAATGCTGCTTTACCTGGTTTTCTCATCTCATGAGGAGATTGCCTCTGGGGACTTCTACCTTTAACAAATGCTGCTACCCAAATGTTTGTGATACTGGAAAGAATAATTTTATCATGTGAGGGTTAAGAAGACAGTTTGATGGGAAAGAAGATTGTACTGGCAGAATGTATGTGTGTGTGAGGGGATTAAGCATATAAAGGTGGCTGGAGAATGTCAGAGTTCTAGAAAAGGGTGAGATTGAGATCTTTCTGCTCCATGCAAATGTTTGCTCAATATCTCCCCTTTACCTGGGAGCCCTAGAATCCCCCTGGTACCCCTAGTCTTCCTTGCTCCCTGACTCACTGAGTAATGTGATTAACTCTAGCTAATGAAGCGCTAATGGCCTTGCACTTCCACAGTTATTTAATTAGCTGACAATAAAAGCAAACCTTATTGCCCTGGGAATTCTGGCAGCCTGTAATTAACACAGAAAGAGGTGGGGGAATGGAATATAAACAGAGACTAGAGACTACTGGCAAAGGGTTAATCCATTACGGAGTATTTTCCTGCAGAGCTCTGTTGTGGTCTTTTCACAATAACAGGGGCCAGGTTGTTAGGTAGGTATAGGAAATAGTGTGTGTGTGTGATTATGAAGCAATCTTCTGCAGGCCAGTCAAGATTTCACGGCAAGATGCTGGCACCTGAGGAATGAATGGCTTGCAAACAATAGACCAAGCAACAGGGAGGTGAGGCACATTGGCCACCCTGCTGCTAATCTCTAACGCAGGCCACTGCTTTTCACATGCTGTGAGTTTTCAGACTTGCTAACTGGCCAAAGTGCCCAATGCTTTTGTTCCATGAACTGAAGGAGACTCCTCACTTTCCACCCCACATCATCTAAGAGTTTTGTTCAGCAGAAACACCCATGCTTCTGTTGAACAGAAAAGAAGAATGGGCAATGATGTGGCATAGTGGCTCAGTGCTGTGATCTGGGAGGTTACTGTTTCAAACATCACCTTAGTTTTAGGCACGTCTCTCTGTCTTTCAGTCCCTGATCTGCAATTATGGGGATATTCATGTTGGTCTACATTACAGGGCTGTAAGTATTGTTGCGTTCATCTAGGTGCTTCACTTTGAACACTGGAACTGCTTCATACAAATACTAAACGCTATTGTTCAGAAGGCAGCACTGCATAGGCATCCGTGCATTGATCAGAAGAACTACCCTTTAATAGAATGCAATAGTCACACATTGCAGTGTTGCTCATACTTTTAACACTCAGGAAGTCCTGTGCTATTGTCTCTTGAAGTTCTAGCTGAAAGGTTTACGTGTATGTGTGTGGGGGGGTTCATTTTGAAGCCCACACTTTTCTACTGCAGAGGGATGCTCTAGTGCCTTGACACAGACTCCTTTCTCTATGCAACAGGGAGATTGTGGAGCCAAGAGGCCTTGTTTTCCTCTTTTTCTGTCCTTCCAGCCAACACAGACATGTTCATAGACAATGGTCTTGATTATGAAAAGAACTTGGAAAATAGAGGTCCCCTACCTTGGCTGACAAGCAATAGAAATGGGCTCACAGTGTAAACATTGCAACAATTGTCTTTGAGATTGGAAAGGACAGGCTAGAAAAAAAGAATTGTTCATTTGTCTCCAGAAGCAAGCAAGCATTCTCATATATTTTGCCTAAGTAACCCAACTTTGTCCAAAACTGTATGCTATTGATTCCATACACATTCTGGAGTACACGGGTTGGGGATGAGTCCTCACCCTATACCAGACTACAATCACGTGTGAATAGTGGATTTTCTTTGATTTCTGCATATGCAGTGCCTGGTTAGGATCAAGTAAACTACGGGGGTACATGGAGAACAGGCTTCAACCTTCCCTACTTGTTATCTTCCCAGCTTGAAACAATCTGGGGAGTAGGCTTGCCAAGTCCCCCCGGGGGGCGGGGAAACCCCCGCCCCAGAGGCCCGTTCCCTGCCACCGGCAGATCGGGCCCCGGGGGGGAACTCCACCCCAATGTGCACGTCACCCGGAAGTGACGCGACCACGACGGGCACGCTGGTTGTCATCACGCCGGGGATGTTGTGCCAGGTGTTGGGTGTTGGGGGCAAGGCTACTCTATGGTTTTCCCTCGGATGGTCATGGCCCCGCCCCCAGTGTGCCCGGCGTGCCCGCATCACTTCCGGGTGACGTGGATGCGGCGCGCGTGTGCTCCAGCCACCAGCCGGGAGTCCCCCGCTGCGGCTCAATTCACGCTTGGCAACCCTACTGGGGAGGCACTGTTGGGCCTGTTGGAAAACCCAAGTGTTTCACAGGGGGCCAGGGAACAACGTTCTTTCCCCACATAGCACACATCACTGGGACCTAGGGCTGCCAGGTCTGGGTTGGGAAATTCCTGGATATTTTGGGGAAGGGAGGGACTTCATTGGGATATAATGCCATAGAACCCACCTTCCAGGGCAGCCTTTTCCCCACGGGCACTGATCATCTGTGCCATCTGGAGATCAGTAGAAAAGAGTAGCACCTTAAAGACTAACAAAATCTGTGGTAGGGTCTGAACTTTCATGCGTCTCTGCTCACTTCTTCAAATATGGTGATTCACGAAAGCTCATACCCTGCCAAAGAACTCGTGGGCACTCCATGAAATTGCTGAGCGGTCAGGTTAGAACGGATAAAAGGAAGTACTTCTTCACCCAAAGAGTGATTAACACTTGGAATTCACTGCCACAGGAAGTGGTGGCGGCTACAAGCATGGACGGCTTCAAGAGGAAATGAGATAAGCATATGGAGCAGAGGTCCATCAGTGGCTATTAGCCACAAGGTATAGATAGGGGCTCTGGGGCAAGTGATGCTCTGTCTTCTTGGTGCTTGGGGGGGTCAACAGTGGGAGGGCTTCTAGTGTCCTGGCCCCACTGGTGGACCTCCTGATGGCACTGGTATTTCTGGCCACTGTGTGATACAGAGTGTTGGACTGGATGGGCCTTTGGCCTGATTCAACATTGGCATCTCTTATGTTCTTATGTTCTTATGTTTAAGGTGCTATTGGAGTCTTGCTCTTTTCTGCTGCTACAGACAGACTAACATGGCTACCTATCGTCATCTATCTCCACCTGGAGATCAGTTATAATTCTGGCAGATCTCCAGATCCCACCTTGAGAACAACAACCCTATTGGGACCAGGGGGAAGGCTTAAACCCCTTCTTCACATGCACCATGGCTCTGATCCTAAGTGGGCGCAATATGTGCATGAATCAAGGACAACCCATAATAGGATGGCCAGGTCCTCTTGGCTCCCAGGCAGGGGGTGGGAGGGAGCTCTCTGGGAGTGCGGGGTAGGGGTTTGATGTCACTGCGCGCAGTGTCCTCAGTGTGATGACGTCACATGGAAATGTTGTCATCACGCCGGGGATGTTGTGCCAGGTGTTGGGTGTTGGGGGCAAGGCTACCCCCCCGGCCAGTGGCAGATTAGACCCTGGCAAATCGGGGGGATCCCCCACTCCCACCTGACCCATAACACCAATCTTAACCCATTAGGGTTGTCAGTCTCCAGGTGGGGCCTGGCAATCTCCTGGAATGAGAAATTATTTCCAGACTACAGAGATCAGTTCTCCTGAAGAAAATGTCTGGTTTGGAGGTTGAACTTTATGGCATTATATCTCACTGAGGTCCCTCCCCCTCCCCAAACCCTCCCCCCCCGCAGGCTCCACTCACAAATCTCCAGGATTTCCAAACGCAGACTTGGCTGATACAGGGTGACTGGGGACTAAGGTGGCCAACTTCAGGTGAGGCCTGGGATTCCCCTGGAATTACAACTGATCTTCAGGCTACAGAGGTTGGCTCCCCTGGAGAAGTGGCAACTTTGGGGCGCTGGACTGTATGGTATCACATCCTATTGTGCTCCTTCCCTTCCTCATACTCTGCCCTTCCAAAGCACTACCCCCAGGGTTGCCAGGCCTTGGTTGGAAAATACCTGGAGACTTTGGGGGTGGATCCAGGAGAGGGTGGGGTTTGGGGAAGGGAGAGGCCTCTGCATAGTACAATGCCATAGAGTCCACCCTCCAAAGCAGCCATTTTCTCCAGGGGAGCTGATCCCTGCCAGCTGGAGATCAGCTGTAAAGGTGGGAGATCCCCAGGCCCCACCTCTGGAAGCTGGCAACCCTAACTACTCCTAAATCTCCAGGAATTTCCCAAGTCACAGTTGGCAACTCTAGTGGGGAACCAGGCCCAGTCTCTGTTTTCTGCTGCCTCTGGTTTTCCTGATCTCTATTCGCAAGCCTTCAAGCTGTTTGTTTCTCCCTTCCAAGCCAGCAACTTGTATTACCCAGCTGCCAGAGTTTTGCAATCCCTGGAAAATATTCATGATATTATCTGGTGAATCCCAGTTTGCTGGCAGCAAAACTACTGCTAGAATAATTAGGGTATGCCAGCTCCAAGCTGGGAAAGTCCTGGAGATCTCCAGGCCTTACCTGGGTTTGGCAACCCTACAGAAGAGCCATGATTTGAATCTTTTTTAACCACAGTTTTTATTGGCAAATAGCCATGTGGGTGGGGCAAAAGCTGGCAACTCCAGGTTGGGAAATCCCTGGAGATTTATGCCCAGAGCCTGTGGAAGGAAGGTGGAGCTCGGGGACAGGCGGGGGCGGGAGCTCAGTGGGGATGTGATGCCACAGAGGCATGCCCTCCAAAGCCGCCATTTCCTCCATGGGAATTGATCTCTGGAGATCAGCTGTAATGCCAGGAGAACTCTAGGCCTCTAGGAGTACTCCAGATGTTTTTTATTTGCTTTGGTGACAGAAGGGATTTGGGGTATGGTGTGGTTGGTTTGTGTTTTGCAAACCCAGTGCATTCATTGATTTTTAATTAGCCTGATTCCCCATCTTTTACTGCAGAGAACTTGATGCAACAGCATGTCTATTAAAAGATTTAAAATTTTGTGGAACCAGTCAAGGATTTTGTGGTTGATGACCAAAAGATGTGCCAGATATGAGGGGGAGGAGATTGGATTTATACCCTGCCCTTCACTTAGAGGCTCAGAGCGGCTTACAATCTCCTCCCCTTCCTCTCCCCACAACAGACACCCTGTGAGGTAGGTAGGGCTGAGAGAGCTCTGAGAGAACTGCTCTTGAGAGAACAGCTCTGAGAGAACTGTGTCTGACCCAAGGTCACTCAGCTGGATTTGTGTGGAGGAGTGGGGAATCAAACCCAGTTCTCCCAGATTAGAATCCACACACTTAACCGCTACACAAAACTAGCTCACAGAGGACATGATTGGTTTTAACTGGTGGGGTATTCATTTCAGCTGCAGAATGTGTGTGTGTGAGAGAGAGAGCTAATCTCTTGAATTTATTTGAGGAACCAGTAACTATTGCCCTAGAAAAGACAGTGCTCGTTACAATGTCTGAAGACAAAAGGCACCATCTGAGCGGCCAGTCTTTTTAAAAACAATGCATGTTCTGCACAGGTGATTCTAATTCACTGGTATAGGCAAAGAGACAAGTTTTCTCCATGAGTGGAGTCTCTTTTAGGGAATGCAATGATAGAGGTTATTGTGTCTTGCATTGCAGGGATCTACATAATGTGTATTTGCCAAGAAGACGTAAGTGGCACATTGAGCTCCATGTTAGGGAGAGCATTGATTTTTAAATAGTGAGATTCAAGATGGGTCAGGGAGAAGGAATGGTAATGTTTCCATCCTCTTTATTCAGCCTGAAAGCCCTCACTGGCTGGGGAAAGCAGGGCGGTTTGCAAATCATGGATATTGTGCTTTTTGCTGTTCCAGAATAAGGTGTCGCTCTGAGCCGCCCATCAGTATTGAGTAGTTCAAAGCAAAGATGGGGAAATACTTCCCGTCCACTAAATGTTAAGTACCAAATTCTCTTCTTGGTAGGTAGCCTTGTAGCTTGTTTATCCAGTGACACTAGAAGATGGGCTTGAATGTTACAGCATCCTTAACTAAGGATCAGATTTCCACAGCAATTTCAAGTTGGATTTTCTGATGAGAGTAGGGATAGGAGCATGTTTCTAAGTACATGGATGCTGGATGTTTAAGTCGAGTGTTGTGAAGATGGTATTACCCGGAGGCTCAAAAGGCACAGCACCGTTTTGGACTTCCGTTGGATTTGTCTCGGTTTGACTCAGCAGCCTCACCTTCTAGTTCCCTCAACTGAGTTACCTCAGAACCACAGCTGTCCACAAATGGGGCAGTAGTTATGAGGAGGCACAGGAGATTGCTTATATGGGGGAGATTTCCTTCCTGGCCCTTTCTTATCCCATTATGTGCTTCTTGTTTGCTCAACAGTGTTATGGGTGAATGGGGAACCCCTTGTTTTTGTGAGGCTATTGCCTCTCTGAATTCTCTCCTGAAGGGATCTGAAAGCACATCATGTGTATGTAAGCCTTGCCCCCATCCCCAATGCCAATTGGCCTGTGCTGAGAACGAACATCACTGTAAGGCAGAGATGTTCCACCAGGCATTTGGTTGAGGACAGCGATGATTCCATCTTCTTGGCACTCCCACCCCCTGAAGCAGTGGTGCCATTAGAATTTTTAGTACCATCTGTTAGGGCTACTTGCTGTGTTTTGTTGGTTTGAATTGCCTTTTAATGACGTATTATACCATACTGTTGTACACTGCCCTGAGCCCTGTCCTTTGGGGGAGGGCGGTTTAAAATCGAATTTAATAAAGTAACATAAAATAATGAATAAATAAGTACTTTGCATGCTTTGACATAGTTCCTCCTTTGGAGGGTTGTGTGTAAACAGTTTTATGTCGTTTTGGGAAGGCTCCTTAGGATACAATTTGGATATGCTGTTCCCACTCTGTAAATGTTATGTGTTTGCCATGGTTTTGCCCAAGTGGCTCATGTGTTCTCCTGAATTACAAGCTGGCTGACTAGCATGGATCAATGATCTCTTATGTAAGCAGTTTGTTGATGCCCATTCACTTGGAAAGGCTTGGCTTACATTTGGTTTCACTGACAAGTGTGGCATACTGGTCTGCTGTCACAGGAAGTTTTTTAAAAAGACAAAAAGAAGAGGACTCTATGCTGGATGGCTTCTTATGCATATTTTATACTCTCACAATATAACCCTCCACCTCCCTTCTGTCCTCGTAAGGTAAACTCCACTTATTAAAAGTCATTTCCTCTCTGAGCTGCCTTTTTCTGTCCTTGCTTAGTACATCTGGAGTCATTAATATGCTTCCTCTCTGGGCAAAACCCCTGACTCAGTTTCCTCCTCATTAATTCTAATATAATCTCACTTGTGAATTCAACTGTGATGTCTGAGCTTTACTGTCCTCTGACTGGCTCATTATAAACCTATGCCAGTTTTTCTTCACTAGCCCAGTCCATTGCTTCTACACTTGTATTAAAAATTCTACCATCATGGTCCATCATTTTTTAACATCACAGGCACAGGTTTTCTCAGTTTAGTACATTAACAGGATAAGCAGCCTCTTAGAGCACCAGCGGATATCTCCCAGGTTGCCACATATAGGGAGTACTTGTGGGCCAGGCTGTTTTGGAGACTCTTATATAAACACTAGGAGTAAGGCCCGTTGTGGGAAGAAATACAATGAGCTCTAGAAAGAAGCTCCAGGTGAGTGTCCCAGCTGTGGCTGGTGGGGTGGGAAAATAGAGGGAGGTGAGCCATGTTTATTTCCTTCTGCTTTGCTATAAGACAGGGCTATCTTAAGTCATTTGGCTGCCCCAAGTGGGTAGTATGGGAGGAGAGCCGCATGGTAACAGGTATGGTTCCCTCCACCCCTGACATTTTGATTTGGGGCTATGCACTGGCAGCTAAGGTAGAAAAGCACCTCCTCCTGTGCCATGTTTTCTGGGTTCAAAGAGTCTGGAAAGTGGTTCCATAGCCAGTTACAGGGTTGCCAACTCTGGATTGGGAAATACCTGTAGATTTGAGGGGTAGAGCCTGGGGAGGGCAGGGCTTGGGGTGCAGAGGGACCTCATCAGGGTATAATATCATAGAGTCCACTGCCCAAAGCAACCATTTTCTCCAGGAGACTGATCTTGGTCATCTGGAGATCAGGTATAATAGCTGAGAAATTTTCTGTAGGGGAAATGATGCGCTGTAGCTGGGGAGCACAGTAATTTACATGAGAACTCTGGGCCCCATAGGGAGATTGGCAACGCCAGTGAACATTTAGGGGAAGATTGGGACACATTCAATGACTCCCAACAGCAATAACAAACTGTTTAGAATGTTAGAGGCAAGGGCCAATCAAGCCTCATATGCAAATGACCTCTCTGTTCTGACTGGCTATGGGGGGGGGGGATGATGTGCAGAATGGAGTGAGGCCCAATCAGCCCCCATATGCAAATGACCTTGGAAAGCTGGCCCAATCAGGTAGAAAGTGAGTTGTCAGGATCATGGCTAGCCTTTTATATATATATCTAGATTCTGCCTATAAACTGAACAGGAAGTAGAAGTAGGGTTGCCAGCTGTCAGGTAGGAGATAAAAAAATAAGGCTGAGGTTGATGGTGCAAAATAAAGTAAAAATACATTTTATTAGCCCAGTATAAGATCTTGTAATTTTTTAAAAAAACTTTGCAAAACTAACAGATCCTGGTGAAACATGTGGGGGAATTCTGGGAATTTTAACTGAGTAATAAAACATATCTTTATTTTGCACCATTGGCCTTGCTGGCCTTATGTTTTATCTCTTAATGACTGGTGCAGCCCTTTCCCCCCAACCTCCAGGTAGGGCCCGGAGATCTCCTAGAGTTACAACAACTGATCTCCAGACAACCAAGATCAGTTTCCTTGGAGGAAATGGCTCCTTTAGAGGGTGGACTCTGTGGCACTATGCCCTGCTGAGTTCCCTCCCCTCTCCAAACCCTGCTGTCTCCAAGTTTATTTTATTTATATACCACTCTCCCCAGACGGACTCAGGGTGGTGTATAACAATTAAAATAATACAATTAAAACATTAAAATAACGATTTGCACAGAATAGTATCATAGAATACCATGTAAAAGTGGAGAGATCATATGTTAGATCAAATCCAGTGTCTAATCAGATGTCTAATCAGATCCAGGCCAGTGGTGGATAATTGGCCAGAAGCTGGGGTGGGGGTGGGGATGTCCACTGCCTCAACCAAATGCCCGGTGGAAGAGCTCTGTCTTGCAGGCTCTGTGGAACTGCAATAAGTCTGATCTCGTAGGGGAGCTCATTCCACCGGGAGGGGCTAATTGGACGTCCCTGGGGCTGGGGACCATCAAGAGATGTTGATTTGTGGACCTCAGTGCCCTTTGGGGCTCATATGGGGAGAGGCAGTATCATAGGTATGCTGGCCCTTGGCCATATAGGGCTTTAAAGGTAAGCACCAGCACCTTGAAACGGATCCGGAATTCAATAGGAAGCCAGTGCAGTTCACGCAGCACTGCGTGGATATGAGCCTGCACAGATGTTGCCATCAACACTCGTGCTGCTGCCTTCTGCACTAGCTGCAACTTCTGGAGCAGAGTCAAGGGCAGCCCCACGTAGAGGGAGTTATAATGATCCAGTCTGGAAGTTAACTTTGCATGGGTCACTTTAGCTAGGTTTTTGGGGTGTGAAATGTAGGGCTAACTGCCTCATCTGTCTCAGATAGAAAAAGCAGACCTGGCAGTGGTGGTGACCTGGGTCTCCATGGAAAGGGGGCATCCAGGACACCTCCAGATTCTTCACTCCTGATGTAGGCACCAGTGGAGCCCCATCAAAGGTTGGGAGTCTGATCCCCTGACCCAATCCCCCACGACACAGGTACAAGACCTTTGTCTTAGATGGATATAGCTTCAGTCGGCTCTGTCATGACCATCCAGCCACAGCCTGTAATGCCTCAGCCAGGTGTCTTGGGCCATGTCCGGATGGCCGTCCATCAGTAGATAGAGCAGGATGTCATCCACATACTGGTGACAACTCAGCCCATATCTCCAGATAATCTGGGCGAGGGTGTACATATAGATATTGAACAGCATGGGGGAGAGAATTGTTCCCTGCAGGATGCCACATTCCAGTAGATGCCACTGGGATAACTCCCCCCCCCCAAGTACCACCCTCTGTCCCCGACCCTGGAGGAAGGAGGCCAGCCCCATATTCTGGCATCGATGAGGCGGTGGGTTAACACCTCATGGTCAACTTATTGAACGCTGCCGACAGGTCAAGAAGAATCTGCAGCACCACTCCATCTCGGTCCAGGTGTCTCCAGAGATCATCCACCAGGGCGACCAGCACTATCTCTGTCCAGTGGGTGGGGCGAGAGCCAGACTGGAAGGGATCCAGGACCTTAGCCTCATCCAAGAAAACCAAAATCCAAGTCCCTGTCCCACAAATCTGCTGGTATTTCCCAACACAGAGTTGGCAGCCCTAAGCAGAAGCTCTGCTGCCTCTTCAGACTGAAGCTGGTGGCACGGGAATCAGGCCTAATCTCCTGTGCTTTAAGGAAGCCCAGGTGGCTTCTTGCTTTACAGTAAGGATGCAGAACCTTATTTCTTATTGTGTATGTAATCCCCACACCCTTCATTGCAGCCTGCTTCTCAGATGGCTTAAGGACATTCAGACACTGCATGCCGTTCCTCCCTCATCCTCAGTGTGAGGTGGAATATGCAGGTGATCCACACAGATGTGACATTTGGGGTGTAATTACAGATATTTTTCTCCTTCTACTGGGAACATAATGCATATGAGAAGGTAGGGCAAATGTGCCACTAATTAGACTCTGGAGAGCGGGGCTTCCTGCTTACCACTTATTAACCTGTGTGCTGTGTGTACTTGTGTGCTGATCTGTGGAGCCAGAGAAAGCAGGGTTAGGGTGAATGTGTGCGTACAGGACAAAATTAGACTGTGTTCTGTTTAGCCCCTTTATCCTTTTTGAGTGCCCTGCAGTCACTGTAGAAAGTTAACAGAGGCAGGGGGAGACCTGCCATCTGCAGATAGGACAAGATTGGTAGGCTGGGAGTCCTAGGAGTCAACAAGTAGGGCTGGCAGCTTTTAAACTGGTCCTTCTAGCTGTCCCTTTAAAATCTGTTTGATCTGCCAACAGAGGTCATTTCGGAGGGGAACACGGGGGAACGCAGATCCCCCAGGTGAGGGGCGGGGGGTGGGGCACATGACAAAGCCCCGCCCCCTGCTTCCGGCCACCCCGCTTCCAGCCCTCATTCAGCCAGGAGGAGGCAGGAGGAGAGGGAGGGTAAGTTGCTTCCTCCCCGCCTCTCCCCACCCCTGCCTGCCTGGGGCCAGGGAGAGCCTTGGCGGGGCTTCCTCGCACTCCCGCTGGCCTTGCAGGTCCACCGCCGGGCCCCTGATGTCAGGGGGTGGGGCATATGCTAATGAGTTATGCTAATGAGTTCCCCTAGCCCTTTTTCTACGAAATGACCCCTGTCTGCCAACAATTATCAGGTGGTGCTTACCTCCATGCCATGAGAAGCTTTAACTACCCATTTCCACAAATTAAACCTCTATTAAAGGGAGAGAACCGCCCCTGCTCCGTATAGACAAATCTGTATTACTGTGACACATCTATGGTTGTCTGAAGTTTAAGATAGTTCCTGGGACTCTCCTATTAGATGATAAACCATTATAGGATTTTTTTGGCAATGTTATCTGTTCTTTTGCTTGCTTGCATGCAAAGCCATTTACATATATACATATTGCTAAATCCAAGTGCATTTTATAATTAAGTTTGGCTCAGATGATTCCCCATAACTGATCCACACACACACACACACACGCGACCTATATTATAACCAGGAGGATATTTTAATAAAGATAATAGGCTAGCATTTTTAACGTCTATAAAAACTTGTAGGCAGCTTTATTACATTGTTTATTGTGGATAGTATACTGTTTATTTCATTCCTTTTTAAATTTTGTAATCCATATTTTGTCTCATCAAGGGAGGCAGACTATAAATAAAGTATGTACGTAAATAAATACATAAATCTTATTGCCAGCCCCTGCTGAAGCAGAATATTGTGCTGAAGCAGTGAAAGAAGAATATTTTGTTTTCTACATATTCCCCCCCCCCCGCTTTACAGATAATGTATATAGATGAAGGAGACAGAGTTGAATAGTATTTTATGCTTCAGAGCAAAGAGAAGGTATTTTAGGTATAGCCCAGCAGGGTCTACAGTCTGTGTGAGAGAATCACCATGGAGCACAATTGAGTGCCTTTCTGCATTTTCTAGCAATATGTTTTATAGCAGTTTTACAGCAATGTGATTTAGCAAGCGGCATATGGTTTTCCAGTCAGAAGCCAGTGGCTGCTTCGTAGGGGACACAAAAAGGTGCCAGGTCCCAAAAGGGCAAGGTGGAACTAGAGAACTGCCTTGTAATTTGTTTGCACAGTCTAGATTTTTCCTAAACATTCCCCTTAAATATTTTCCTTATTCTTGTTGTACCATTCTAACCATACAATATGTAAAATGTCATACTGGATGCTTGCTTCTCAGAGAAAGAGGCTTTGGAAACCTGACTGCTATGATTTTATAACAAAGGTAAAAACATGCTCTGGTCTCAGGTTCTGCTGCCACTGCTATTTATTTTTTTTTAAAGCTTGCTTTTCTTTCTATGGTATGGCAATTTTGTTTCTTTTAAAACAGGTTTCCCCATGAAAAGATGTTATGTTATGGAAGGTACACACACAAATGTATACACCACTTTCATTTTGATATGGCACAGATCTTTCATGCTTTTTCTAACCATTTTGAATTGGTGGTGAGAACTATCTGCAGAAGTGAGTGTTGGAAGAGATACCACGTCTTTCATGTCAGTTGGGTAAGTGATTTACAATGCAGTCGTGGCCTTTCTACACAAATCAGTCCCTCTCTGAAATCCACTAGCTTATGAGCAAAACGGCTCAGTCACTGTAGAACCCTGCAGAATGAACCTGCCTCCATGACTTTTGGAAGAGGAAGAGCTGCTTCCAGTGGGGGTGATTCAGAATGGAGAGACAGAGGGCAGAGAAGGGATATTTAACCCTTTCATCACCTACAAATCACCCTCCCCAGTTCCACCAAAGAGGGTTTCATGCCCTAGATTCAGAGGTCATTTCGGGGGGGATCGCAGTTCCCCCGGGTGAGGTACGGGGGGCGGGGCACATGACGAAGCCCCGCCCCCTGCTTCCGGCCGCCCCGCTTCCGGCCCTCATTCAGCCAGGAGGAGGCAGGAGAAGAGGGAGGGTAAGTTGCTTCCTCCCTGCCTCGGGCCAGGGAAGGCCTTCGCGGGGCTTCCTTGCCCTCCCGCCGGCCTTGCAGGTCCACCGCCGGGCCCCTCATGGGGCTCGGCAGTGGAGCTGCAAGGCCGGCAGCGGCGGCCGGGACCGTTGGGGGCGGGGTGTGTGGCCTTATGACACACTTCCGGTGATGTCAGGGGGTGTGGCATATGCTAATGAGTTATGCTAATGTGTTCCCCTAGCTCTTTTTCTACAAAACGACCCCTGCCTAGATTGACAAAACATAAATTTACCCAAAGATACTACCCCTTCTTATGTCACAAATCAGCCTCAACTCTGCAAAAAGTCAACCTCAAACAGATGGAAAGTCCCCTGGCTTTTCCAGTAAACTTCCCTTTGTGAAAACTATTTATTGTCTTACATGCCTGATCTTATTTTTACGTCTGTTTTCTCCCACGTACATCTTTTCTTTCTTGAAGATCATCTGTTTTGCCCTGGGATACTCCATAAGGAGGCTTGACAATGTGTTTTATCAATTTGACATTATACTGCTTGAACATATTAGTCTTTAAGAGAGTGAATGGTGAGGCTTGAGAGCTCTCCAAATTAAATAAGCAAGGGGTACATGTCATGTCAGTCTGTAGCACTCACCATTTTGGTGGTCATGAAGCAGCTGCCCTGACTATAAATATACATAAGCCCCGCCCCCTGCTCCTACCAGCCATCAGTTAGGTGGGGGGCGAAACATTCCCCCACCTCCCTGAGCCCCGGGATTGTGGCCTTGGCCTCGTAGGGGAAAATTCTACGTCTCGCACGAGAGGTCATTCTGGTTCCCCCAGCTCTCCTTCCCGGCTCCTTAAAAAGTTATGGTGGCAGCTGCAACGCCCGTGTGTGTGGGGGGCCCCCCCGAAACATTCCCTTGCCTCCCTGAGCCCCGGGGTGGTGGCCTTGGACTTGCAGGGGCAAATTCCACCTCTCACAAGTGAGAGGTCCACCTCCCACATGCAAAAGGTCATTCTGGCTCCCCAAGCTCTCGGGAGGGGCTCTTTAAAAAGTTATGGCTGCCATAGCTGTTCTCAGCGGCAGCTGCGACGCCCACACCGGGGGGGGGGAATGTTCCCTTGCCTCCCTCAGCCCCGGGTGGTGGCCTTGGACTCATAGGGGCAAATTCCGCCTCTCGCATGTGATGTCTGAGCGGCAGAACATCACACACAAGAGGTCATTCTGGCTCCCCCAGCTCTCGGGAGGTACTCTTTAAAAAGTTATGGCCACCTTTTTCAGGCTTCGCACCAGAGCACCGGGTGTGAAAAACGGCCTGCACAGCCGCCCCCCCGCCCTTTTTCAGGTTCCCAGCTAGAACCCTGGGCCTGAAAAAGGGCCAACTGAATGTCAATTTCAGCCCCATTATATCCTATGGGCCATTGAAGTCAATGGCGAAAACATAGGGTATATTCTGGGGGTTGGAGGGGAGGGGGTTTGAGAGAGGGGCTCCAAACTCACAGGGTAGCTGCTAGAGCCTCTCCCCAAGATACCAACCAAGTTTGAAAAACATTGGACCAGGGGGCCCAATTCTACGGGCCCCCAAACAGGTTGCCCCATCCCCTCCATTGTTCTCTATGGTGGGGGAATAGTAACTTTTTCCCACCATAGAGAACAATGGAGGGGATGGGGGCATCCCGTTTGGGGGCCTGTAGAATTGGACCCCCTGATTCAATGTTCCTGAAACATGGAGGGTATCTTGGGGAGAGGCTCTAGCAGCTACCCTGCGATTTTGGAGCCTCTCCCTCAAACCCCGTCCCCTCCAGCTCCCAGAATATACCCTATGTTTTTGCCATTGACTTCAATGGCCCTTAGGATATAATGGGGCAGAACTGCGGGAAGCCAATTCAGATCAGAGAATCTGATTTGGCCCACAGCAGCCTGAAAGGGGCCTGAATGGGCCATTTTTGGGGGTGCATTCGGTTCAGACAAACCGAATGCATGTCCCTCCAGCAGCTGGCTTGCTTGGGCTCTCTGCAACCGCAGGGATCCTGAGGAAGCCAAGGGAAGGGAAGGTGGTTTAAACCGCCTCTCCTTCCCTCCAGCAGCCAGCTTGCCCGGGATCCCCAAGCAAACCAAGAAAAGGGAAGGTGGCGGAGCAGCTGGAGACATTGAGCCTCAGCTCCACAAGTAATGAGCACTCGAGCCCCGCCCCCAGCAGCCCTCAGGCCGGAGCACCTGGAGCAGTCTT
Source organism: Gekko japonicus (assembly GCF_001447785.1). Taxonomy (NCBI): domain Eukaryota; kingdom Metazoa; phylum Chordata; class Lepidosauria; order Squamata; family Gekkonidae; genus Gekko; species Gekko japonicus. Next base: position 1,525,542 of record NW_015169174.1, read on the forward strand.
GGGAGGCGGATTGGCAAAAAGCAAAACCAAAAGCGCAGGAACTCGAGAGAACTCCAGGAATGGAGCCGGTTCCTCTTCCACAGCCCAAAATGCGACCCACGAACCCTGAGCTTGCTTTTTCTCATTTGCGAGTCTGGCCTCCGCACTCCTTTAACGAGGCAGCCCTGAAGCTTGAGGCAGCGGGAGTTTCTTTGCACACAGCTTGTGCGGCTGGCTGAGTGCCTCTTCTGCTTGTCCACCTCTCGTCTCTGCACCTCATCTTCTGCCAGGCATGGAGGAGCCCAGCTCGCCCAGGCTTCTTGCCTCCTGCTGCCTTGGCCCTCTGGTGCACGAGTGAGTCCCCAAAGTTTGACTCTTCCTCTACAAGTCTCTGGCGCTGGAGGTATTTGCCTCCTTCCCTTCTGCCTGCTATGGCTGCATAATTGTGTGAGAGATTTCTTAACATAGTGTTCCTGCCAGGCAAACTGGGGACCCTGCCCCTGAGTCTCCATTTCATCCTCACAACAACCCTGTGGGGTAGGTTAGGTAGAAAAGGGGAATGCCTCCCTGAGCCCCGGGATGGTGGTCTTGGACTCTTAGGGGCAAATTCCACCTCTTGCGTGTGACCCCAAAGGTCATTCTGGCTCCCCCAGCTCTCGGGAGGGGCTCTTTAAAAAGTTATGGCCACCATCGCTGTATTTCTGTATACAGTTGTAGGGGCTTTATTGCAATGTGGTATGGCCTGATATTATGCTCTTATTCCAGTGTGGGGTGTGTGTAGGGCAATGGAAGCTGAGTGATAGGGTCTCTCCGAGTGATTGCCAGAAGAGAGATGCGTCCTGGTCTTGTGTCTTACAGATAATCTTACAAATAGTCCTTTGCATTTATATCATGCTTTCAACTTTAAACGGATCATAATGCTGATTGTGTGAACTTAGGCAAATCACGAGAGGTAGAGCAGGAAGGGTTGCATCACTTTGGGGCCAGGAAGCAATTTTTCTGCAGGCCAGTTTGCCCCCCAGTGATCCTGGAGGTTTTTGAATCATATTCTGGATGTGGAACAGGGGTCACTGGGGTGTAGGGGGGGTATTGGTGAATGTCCTGCATTGTGCAGGGGGTTGGACTAGATGAGCCCGGAGGTCCCTTCCCACTCTATGAGTCTATGATTCTATAATTCACCCAGGCGGGCTGTGGGCATGCCAGCACCTCTGTCAGGCAGAAGCATCTGAGATCCTCCCCCTCCCCTTTTCCTTCGCCCGACTTGGAGGCGAAGGGAAGGGAGAGGGGGGAAAGAATGGATCCCAGGTGCTTCTGCCTGTCAGAAGGGCTGGTGCACACTTCCGGTGATGTCAGGGTGTGTGGCATATGCTAATAAGTTATGTTAATGAGCTCCTGCAGCTCTTTTTCTACGAAATGACCCCTGGTTAAGAGGACTAATATGAAACCTTAGTCATGCTATTGCTAGCTGAGGAGCCAAATGACCTGGTATGTGGGAAACTGATGATCATATCTCCTACTTATTAACATTAACAAAACCATCCATAGGAAGAGGTCCAGTTTGGACCAGTGCCATGGCTTTGAGGGAGAAAGGAAGGCTGAACCATTTCCCCATTAGACATTTCCTCCTCAAAATTGCTGCTGTCAGCCACAATAGAGAAAAAGACAATACAATATGGTTGCCTGTCTTTTTCTCCTCGTCATAGCTAATAGCACTTCTACCTGGGTGGGGGGTTCTGAGGAAACCATAACAGGAAAAAGCTTAACCTCCTCATCCTGCAGTGCTGCAACCTCATTCCAAAGCACACTTCCTCATCCCCCGTGGCTGCTTTTTGTGTTAAGGAACACTGGGAGATCCAGTTTTGACTCGAGTGCGAGGAACATGTTGGCTTATCTAGAACCCACTAAACCAAACAGCTTCATTCCACCATATGAGGGACATTTTCTGGCATGGCACCCTCCGCACATACTGTCTTCCTGTTGCAGGTGCCATGTGCTGAAGTCATCATATGAAGGGGATTGATGCTGTTCATAGGTGGGCATTTGATACATCCTATAAGAGTTATTTTCTTAAGGTTTGCACCAGCATATAGAAAGCCAATTGGCACAAAGTTCTCCATGTGTTATTGGACTTTGCTCAGGAAAAAAGATAATCTATAATACTGTTCTTATAACTACAGAAGTGGGTTGTATGTGCTGCATGGTTTAAGACATGCTGAAGCAAGGTTAGCTAGGTTCTGTGGGTGCCTTAATGCCATGATTTGGGGCCAAGAGTTGCTTAACTCATGGGAAATGGGGGGCAGGGCTAGCTGGAGAATTTGCAGCTTAGGGGCATTATTGCCAGTGTGAAGCCCACCAGTTATGTGGGAGCCTCTTTGCTCATGCCGGTTCAGGGTAGTACAGGGCACATTAGAGGTAGTTATATCTGTGACTCTTGCAGTTTGCTGTAAAGGGCTGTTTCCAAGAAATTTGCACAAGTAGTGTAGTGGTTAAGTGTGTGGACTCTAATCTGGGAGAACCGGGTTTGATTCTCCACTCCTCCACTTGCACCTGCTGATGTGACCTTGGGTCAGTCAAAATCTCTGGCACAGCTGTCCTTGAAAAAGAGCAGTTTGTGTCAGAGTTCTCTCAGCCCCACCCACCTCACAGGGTGTCTGTTGTGGGGAGGGGAAGGGAAAGGAGTTTGTAAGCCGCTCTGAGACTCCAAGTGAAGGACAGGGTATAAATCCAATCTCTTCTTCTTCTTCTTCTTCTTCTTCTTCTTCTTCTTCTTCTTCTTCTTCTTCTTCTTCTTCCTCTTCCTCTTCCTCTTCTTCTTCTCCACCTCCATGTCAGTATTCTGTATATGTTAAGTCATGCTGTAGATCTGAGGCATCTAACTGACAGGAGCTGACAGCTCTAAGTGTAATAAGAGCTGGCTCTGACTGGTTCTAGCTGGCTACTGCTAGAGCTAATTAGCACTGAGTCACAAAGCAGTTTCTGTCAGAGCTCTCTCAGCCCCACCTACCTCACAGGGTGTCTGTTGTGGGGAGGGGAAGGGAAAGGAGTTTGTAAGCCACTCTGAGACACCTTTGGGTAGTGAAGGGCGGGGTATAAATCCAATCTCTTCTTCTCTTCTTCTTCTTCTTCCAAAGCATCTGCTACCTTTGTAAGTGGTGATTTGAGCAAGAAAGCCCAAAAGTTTGATATATATGAAAACAGACAGCCACCTAAGAACAGAGTGTTGGGGGTGTGTGTGTCAGATGTAACCTTGATAAGAGAATCTCAGTTGCACCCCTGCCTTGATTGAAGTTAATTTTTTTTTTGGGGGGGGGGTTGCCCGGCTTTTCTGACTTCACAGTAGTTCTGCTGTCTGTAGCAGAGACCAGTGATGACTCCAGTGTGACCTTCAGGGCATCTCTGTGACACAGAAAAGCTGGGAGTGATCAGGACACAGGCTTTTCCTCTCCAGGAGCCTTTATAGCACTGACTGAATGAGTAGCTGGGGAAATCTGCTGACACCCTTCCCCAAGGGGATCCTCTAATGACTCATCAGCTTGGGAAAACTGAGTCATTTCTAGAGTCTGGATGGAATACAGCTCAGCCAGTACTGCATGGAGACTAGGACCTGTAAAGCAGAGGAGCTGGAGTGTGAGAGAGCCTCTGGCAAAAGGTCCTAACAGAACTGGGCCTTCCCAAAGTGTTTCCCCTGACTTTTCATCCTGTGCATGTGTAGCCTTTGGCTGGGCAAGGGGTTTATTTGTATATGCCCCAAGTCCATCCTTCTGCTGTCTCATGTTACGTGTGCTGTGTTGCATCTGTCAACTGGATAGTCAAAGGGTCAGACCCACATCATTCTGCCTTGTTTTAAGGCATTTCACCCATCTGCCTCTAGGTTGCCAGCTCCAGAATGGGAAATACCTGGAGATTTGGGGGAAGGAGCCTGAAGAGGGCAGGGTTTGGGGAGGGGATTCAGTGGGGTATAATCCCATAGAGCCCACCTTCCAAAGTGGCTATTTTCTCCAGGGGAACTGAACTCTATTGCCTGGAGATCAGTTGTGATACCAGGAGATCTCCAGCTACCACCTGGGGGTTGGCAACCCTATCTGCCTCATCACACCTGTTTCATTCCCCCATGGAATTCCACTCCCAGTTCCTTTGCCTTTCTTTCTCCACACCACAGGAATGTGCCCATCATGATCCAGGTAGCAAGTATTGCTCAACTGCAACTCTCATAAGAATATAAGAGAAGCCAGTGTTGGCAGGGCCGGCTCGCCCGCTAGGTGAACTAGGCCTTCGCCTAGAGCGCGAGCCGGCCGTTGGGGCGCAGAGGAGAGGCAGGGGCGCCGCCGACGCCTGGCCAGCAGGTGGGAGGAGCAGGGCTGGGAGGAGCTCTGCCCCGCTGCAACAGGAAAACGCGCGGCCGCAGCGTGGGCAGGGCGCTCCCCCGCTTCTTTCTCGGCCTCTAGGGGGCGGGGGCCTTCTCTGGCCACCGCCTTTCTCATCCTTCTCCGGCCCGGCAGCGGGGGGGGGGGGGGGGGAAGAACGAAAAAGGTGGCTGCGGCTGGGCACGGCGCCCCTAAGTGCCCCGAGGACGCTGGCGCTGTCGCGGTCCCCTCAGCCCCCCTCACCTCCAGCCGGGTCGAGGCCCCCTCAGCCCGCCTCCGGGGTGACGGCTCTGGGTCCTGCCTCGGCGCCGCCGGCACTGCTCGCTTTGTCCGGCGCCTCCAGCTGAGATCCATGGCCGGCGGAGGGAGGCGGGGAGGCCCCAGCTCCAGCCTGCCGGCCGCTCGCACCAAGGAGACTGAGCGTGCCAGGCGCCCTCTTTAGCCGCCGCGCTCCGTGATGGCGCCTCCGAGCCTGCGCGCACGCCTGCCTTCGCTCGTCTGGCGTGCTCAGTCTCCTCAGCGCGAGCGGCCGGCTGGCCGGAGCTGGGGCCTCCCCAACTCCCTCCCTCCCTCCGCCAGCCATGGATCTCAGCTGGAGGCACCGGACGAACCGGAGCCATCACCCCAGAGGCAGGCTGGGGGGCCTCGACCCGGCTGGAGGTGACAGGGGGCTGAGGGGACCGCGACAGCGCTGGCGGTGATTCCTGCGAGGCTGGGGGCATGCCTCTCCGTGCATCCCATGCCTTTCTCGTCCTTCTCCGGCCCAGCCTTTTTCGTCTCCAGGCCCCGCCGGGAGGTAGGCATCTGCGCTCGCCTAGAGCGCAGGACATCCTCGGGCCGGCCCTGAGTGTTGGATCAGGCCAATGGCTCATCCAGTCCAGCACTCTGTCACACAGTGGCCAAAAATACCAGGTGCCATCAGGAGGTCCAGCAGTGGGGCCAGGACACTAGAAGTCCTCCCACCATTGCCCCCCCCCAAGCACCAAGAATACAGAGCATCACTTGCCCCACACTGAGAGCTCCTATCTATACCTTGTGGCTAATAGCCACTGATGGATCTCTACTTCATATGTTTATTTAATTCCATCTTGAACCTGTCCATGCTTATAGCTGCCACCACCTTCTGTGGCAGTGAATTCCATGTGCTAATCACTCTTTGGGTGAAGAAGTACTTCCTTTTATCTGTTCTAACCTGACTGCTCAGCAATTTCATTCAGTGCACACAAGCTCTTATATTGTGTGTGTCTCTCTTCTAAGGTCCTCCTGCAGTTCCTAAAACCACAATGTTTATGTATCCTGAAGTAGGGAGCCAGTGGCCCTAAACTGGGTGATGGTTTTATAATAAGCAAGTAAGGCTTAGTTTTAGTTCTGTTTCTTTCCTGAGAACCCTTTTTTCCCTTCTCTGTCTGCAATCTTATAATTCTTTTGTGAATGTTAATGTACCTAATTTCTGCACATTCTGGTCTGGGGAGGAGGGAATTCTTACTTATCTCACCCCATAGGAATACTTTGGTCCTCTTAGCCATGTTACTAAGAACAAATGTGTTAATCCTTAGGGCTGAGTGGCTAGAGTTTGGATGATAGCAGACTGGTAACTTGGTCCTCCAATTACATTTTGTAGCTCAAACACTCAGTAAGCATTTCCATTGCTTTTTCAATAGAGGGTGGAAGCTACTGATTTTTGGTTACTTAGGGCTTACTGAATTTATGTCTTTTTGAAATCAGTCATGCTTGATTTGATTATGCTTTCTTTTAACCAACATCCAATCTTAGCCTGCACCCAGTGTAACTGTATGTTTGAGTTTATTATTATTTTTTTAAATTATTTTTTATAAATATAACAAGAACATCAAATAGAAATCTTATTAACTGATCTTTGTGTGTCTGGGTATGATTGTGTACACTTGAAGGCTGTGCAAAGTCAAACTACAACATGCAAATAAGCCTGTTCCATTGTTTGCAGCAAACACAAGCTACAAAAGCAGAAGATACTTTTTCCTATTTGCAGGGAACACAAAGGGACATTGTATACTTGACTGCCTCCCACACCTGCACCCTTCTACAGTGGTATCTTGGCTATAGTGCTGGTAACCGCTGGTCAAGATTGTGAAGATGCCCCATTAAGTCTCCAGAACAGATTTTTTTCACTGGGCTGTCCCAAACTGAAGGCAGTTCTGCCAAGAAAGCTGGGGCAGCACTCACCTGGATCTGGCTGATTCCAACCCTTCTCCTAGAAGAGAGGAAGGTGTAAACCACAAGGGGCCTGGAACCAAAGGGCTATAAAACCAGCCAGTGGGTGGGAGCAGAATCTCCTTCGCCACCTGCTAAAATGATCTAATTTGAATTATTACAGCTACATCTAAAGCCTATCTAGATATGCATGGAGACATGCCTGCGTATGAGTGGAATACAGTGGGGTGCTTTTGCATTTCCTTGGTGTGAGCTTAATAACTATTACTTCTGTATTCAAGAACATATTGCCTGGCTTCCTGTCTCCATCCCTCCCTTACTTATGGGGAAAAGTCCTGCTGGGTCAGACAGGATTTCAGCAGTGGTCTGATCACCCTTTCAGCTCATTTGCACTGGGCCTGGTCTCATTGTGCCCTACAAACATTTTAGCGTGATTTTTGTCCTGTCATTAAAACCAGAGTAACTAGCCATGCATTCCATCCGGTTACCAAAGGAGTACAAGGGTGCCAAGATAAGGACACTCCAAAGAACCCTCAGGATGCTACACTACTGAATAAGGGATAACTATTCCTTTTCTAATTTGTATTCTGTTAACTGTGGCTGGGAGCTGCATATGACTGGCAATTCCCTGGAATACCTGGGGCTGCCAGCTCTGGGTTGGGAAATACCTGGAGATTTTGGAGGTGGAGCCTAGGAAGAAGCCGTTTGAAGAGGGGAGGGACCTCAGCAGGGTATAATGCTACACAGTCTACCTTCCAAAGCAACCATTTTCTCCAGGTGAACTGATTGTGGTATGGAGATCAACTGTAATAGCGAGAGATCTCCAGGTACCACCTGGAGGGTGGCAACCCTAGGACCACCTAAAATTGTATGGTCATAACTTTGGCACTGGGCTAGAAAGACCCTTGGTGGTCTTAATGTGGCAGCTGTTTCCCACATTTAAAGAGCAACAATCAGTTGTCTTTCTCTCTCTTGCCATGTTATTGTGTTCAGATTAGAGTTCGATTCGTTGATTTCCTCTGCCACTTAAAGGGTGCGTTCAGACGGGGCATTTATACCGGTATAAACCAGTGCAATTTGATCCGGAAGAAACGCGATCACACTCACCTCCTGACTGCGCAGCACATCGCGATATGCCTGTTCACACTACCGACGAGCAGCAGTGCGTGTTGGCGTTTTTTTAATTTTTTTTTTACATTTTGCACATGCGCATAGGCAGCCATCCACAGAGTTGAGATCTTCGCGCAGGCACAGAACATCCCGTCTCGAAAAGCGTGCCCTGAAGCGAAGACGTCCCTTTAAATTTTTACTCTGAAACTGGCCTCCGTGAGGTCCCAGACTCGTCTAAAGCCTTACACTAGGCCCTTTTTTTTTTTGTTTTACAAACGCCGGGGCGAAGCTTCACCCAAGCACACATCGAGGAGGCTTAAAAAAATGGTGGCTGAAAGCGGAAGCCTCAGGCTTCTGAACGGAAGTGGCTAGACACTGGCAGAGAGTGATCAGATGGGGATAATGTGGTTGGAACCATTGCACTCAGGATACCACCACTTGGGGACCTAGTAGCAGAATACAACGGTTAAAGGCTGTTTGCAACGGTTAGGGATGGAAGGCAGATGTTCGCCGTGTGATCACCTGTAAGTACACCGATTCCAACTGGCATCTATACCGGCATAAATGCCCCGTCTGAACGCACCCAAAGAGAATTTTTGCCTTAGTGACAGGGAAGTCCTGTGGTGATATTAAAAGTCAATGCTACAAGAAAGGGACCACTTTTAGGGCCTTCCTACATTAATTTTCCTATGCCCATGTGTGAAGGAAAGTGAATGTGATTACAAGGGAATTGTCCTGGCATCACCTTCAGCTTTTTGGAGAACCATCTGCACACAGCTGCCATTAATTTGTCTTCATCACAGGGACAGTGATCCTTGGCAAGGAACACTGTTTGCAGTGGGCATGGGCAGATCTCATTACTAGCCTAAAGTGTGACTGTAAGTATTGTGGTGTGAGCTCAGGGAACAGACAATGTATTTTCCTGATAGCACAACCTGAACTGTGCTGAAGATGCAAGGGGTGGTTTGGTGTTCTGGTTCCACGCAATGATCTAGTCTGTCCCTGGAGCTATAGTTTGGTCCATTTACTTGCAGGTGGGATTTAAGTTGCTTCTTTAAGGATCTGAGTCTGTTTCAGTTTTGTGATGTGATGGATGTGCCTTCCTTTGTCGAGTGGATTAAGATGCAGGAGCTCTGGGCCTCGGTGTCACACTTGACCTACGACCCTTGACCACATGCCAGGCACAACAATGGAGCCAGTGAAACTGCCCTCTCTTCCTTTTGTACTGGTGAGACAGGAGGTGTGAATTATTCATTCTTCTCTTGGTACACACCATAGTCTGCCTCCCTGACGCCAATCTGGGCTGACGGGCCGAAAGCTTTCCCATGTAAATCTCTGAAATATTTAACAGAATGGACTAAAAAAATACAGGTCTGTATGAGCAGCCACTTGTCTCTCCCTGCTTACCTCCAGGGTGAGAGGAGCAGAGCCTAATCCAGGATGTAGAGCTCATTCAGGCTAGCCCTGTGGCACTACCATTATGGAAGCTGATACACACAGAGAACATCCGCCTTCCCCCATTTATCTACAGGCTGATTTGTTTATCTGATGGCAGCTTCCATTGTCAGCTTCCCCCACCCCACGGACTTGACCGGTCCCTGCTTTCCACTGGGCATAGCAGGCAGGATTTTCAGGTATTAAAATATGGGATAATTGGGTTTATTCAGCAGAGTGTCTGCTGGGGCAGGCAGAAGCTATCTGCAGTGATGACTCTGGTGGATGATATGTGTGTGCATGCCAAGTGTAAAGGGGAAATGCAGAAAGTCCATTAAGTTATTCATTGCCTGCCTAGTACTGCAGGTTTCTTTTTTTATTGTTTTGACCCCTTAACAATACAGCATAAGAGTAAACAACGTTACATTAATGATCTGAACAACAGAAAGAAAATGAATAAAGCAGGCAACACATATTATCAATGGTGGTGATTACCTATCTACAAACATAGTCTTATCAATAACAAAATGTTATAAAAACAAACATTGTTAGTGTAGATTCAACCAAATGATTATTATAACAAAGCAGAGAGTAAAGGGGAGCTATAATACCAACACATCTACTGAGTGGGAACAGTGAAAGATTGACTCACTGGTAGAGATAAATTCAATAACAGGGTACCACAATTCTATAAAATGAGAAATACACTGGCCAGAATCAGATTGTTGCAATTGGTCTAGTATTTTATCAATAATATAGAAATCTTATATTTGTTTAAACCAAAAGTGGCTTATCGGGTTTCCACGATGTTGCAATAACTAAATGGGCAGCTGCACATAACAGGGCTATCAGTCTTCTTTGCAGTGGTGGTATCTTAGTGTTGTTCCATAGATTCAAAAGCTTTATCTCTGGATGTAGAGGTATAATATAACCTGTTATGCCATAAATCTGAGATTGGATGAGATGTCAAAACTGTTGAATGTATACGCAACTTGACCAGCTATGAAAGCAAGAACCATGCTCAACACAAAATTTCCAGCAGGCTGGTTGTTGTTTGGGGTCAATATGGTGTAACTTTGATGGCATTAAATACCACCTCTCAATTAGCTTGAAAGATTGTGTTTTAATGTTAATAGATTTGGAAAGAAAGGTGTTTAAATGCTAGATTTCCGTCCTCTGATTTTCAGATAAAACGGTATGTAGGTCTTTGTGCCAGGAGTGTATATATGAGGGTGGTTTTGCGCAGGGGTCGTTTCGTGGAAAAAGAGCTAGGGGAACTCATTAGCATAACTCATTAGCATATGCCACACCCCCTGACACCACTGGAAGTGTGTCATAAGGCCACACCCCCTGACATCACCAGAAGTGTGTCATAAGGCCACACACCCCGCCCCAAATGGTCCCGGCCGCCGCTGGCGGTCCCGTCGTGCCCCCTCCGCGAGCCATCAGGGGGCGACCGGCCGCCGCTGGCGGCCTTGCAGCTCCACTGCTGAGCGCCATGAGGGGCCTGGTGGTGGACCTGCAAGGCCGGCAGGAGTGCAAGGAAGCCCCGCAAAGGCCCTCCCTGGCCCCAGGCAGGCTGGAGTGGGGAGAGGCAGGGAGGAAGCAACTTACCCTCCCTCTTCTCCTGCCTCCTCCTGGCTGAATGAGGGCCGGAAGCGGGTCGGCCGGAAGCAGGGGGCGGGGCTTCGTCATGTGCCCCGCCCCCCGTACCTCACCCGGGGGAACTGCGATCCCCCGCGATCCCCCCCGAAATGACCTCTGGTTTTGCGCCATCTGTAGTAAGTAGGATTTTAAATACAGTCAAAATGACCCCTTTGTTAGTATTGTGATTGAGTTTAAGTAGTTTTCCCAAGTTTGTCATGGGCTTTGTTAATGTTTGTTTGATCTTGGAATGACCAATTAGACTCTTAATATGAAAATATTGAAACCATGGGATTGGTTTGTTTACGTTAATTTCCAAATGATTTTTGTCTAAAATAATTCCATTTTTTGTTATGTCAGTTAGTCGTGTTAGTTTAGCTTCCCTCCAAGGTTGGAAGGCATTAAGTGGATATTCTGGTGGAAACCATTTCTGGCCAAGGAAAACAGTAAATGGGAATATTGGAGGGGCAAGTTTGTTTCATCTGCTATCCCAGATACACAGTGTGGGTGATTTCTCACGAGAGCTGCCTCGCAGCACAGCGCCGTTTGCCTCGACACAAACGTGTCAATTTCACTCCCGAAGCTCCGGGGATGCATTTTGACTCGGGGCTTCGCCCGATTTCCTCCGCAGTTTCGTGATCCTGGTTTTTGAGGATCATGAAACCTCGGAGGAAATCGGGCAAAGCCCTGAGTCAAATGCAGCCCCGGAGCTTCGGGTGTGAAATTGACACGTTTGTGTCGAGGCAAACGGCGCTGTGCTGCGAGGCAGCTCTCGTGAGAAATCACTCTGTGTTAACTAAGAACATCTTGTTATTGATGGTGTCTGGTCTCTCTTTACATTCATTCCAGATAACTTCGGAGAGGGGTTTAGGATAAGTAGATACTTGTTCAGTACAAATCCAGTCTAGAGTAAGGTTGTTATTTAAAAGTTTTTAAAAGTTTGCTAGTTGTGCTAGTTGTGCTAGTTGTCCCAACATAGTTTGAGGTCAGGGAGATTAGGACCGCCTTGTTTAGCGGGCTTTCTGAGAGTTTAGAAGCTTATCCAAGGTTTTTTTGCAATTCCAAATGAAGTTGTGAACAGTTTTCTGCCAGGAATTGAGATGTGAATTAGGGACTGGGATAGAAAGAGTTCTAAAATAATATACAATTTTGGGGAGGATGAATGATTTGATGAGCTTAATTTTCTCCATACAAGAAAGATGAAGATTATCCCATTGTTTGAGGACTAGAACTGACTGATGAAGCTCAGTAAAATTATATTTTAGAAGAATACCCAAGTTCAAGGGAATGTTGACTCCCAGATAGAGCCTTGTCTTGGACATCCGTTTGTCCACATATGCCAGGATTTGTACGGAATATGTTTTCTTGATATGGTTAATTGAGTCTTGAGACAGATTTAAAGGTTTCTGACTACTGGGAAACAAGAGAAAGTGGCTTTCCCAAAACAGCCTTGTTTTTCATGATGGTTCTACATAATACATTTGGAAAACAGAAGACCAAGTTGTGGACAGGAGATGATGTGAATCTTGTGGCAAATGAGTTTTGTGGGCAAATACACTATGCATGGCAACAGTGACTAGCCATGAACCAAACTTTAGATCTTGCTGCCTATTGCAATCATCTTCAAGCAGCATGTTCCACATCCTTGCAGGCTGCCCTCATATCTGCACAGGAAGGTGAAACTGGCCCCCTCCCCCAGGGTCATAGATTGTTGGGTCATGATGGGGGTACCATGATTCCCAGAAGACTGTGTGAAAACACACATGCATGAAACCACCTCAGTGACAGCTTGGACCCAAACAAGCAGCCTGTAAAAAAATTGGCTCTCTGCTTGTGACTGGAGAGCAGAATATGAACTGATCGAGCATGTGTTTGAGCATCCCTAGTTGTGGATGGAGATGACTGCAGCCTGGTTTTAGTCAGAGAAGCTAGAAAGGGTGATAAAAGCCTAGAAGCTTTCAGGATGTCTACAGATCAGCAAGGAGGAGATTTGCCCTCCCTGGGGAAGAGGCACTGGCAGCTTATTCAGTTATTACACAGAAGGCAGAAACAGGCAGTCTATTTTTTGCTTCTTGTTTTCCTGGTTGTTGAATGTCTGAATCCACATGCAGAGTTTTATCCTGGCAAATAGTTTCCATCGCCAATGTTAGCTTAATATGTATGCTGTTTCTAAGTTTTGTTTCCTTATATGCCAGATTTCCCCCCAGTAAATAAATCATACTTTGTTTAGGTGCTTTGCGTTAAGTTGTTTTTAAAAATCTTGCTTGCCAGTGAGCTGTACCTGCCTGGCACTATGTTACTAGGGCTTACATTCCTGAGTATAGAAAAATATCCTGTTTCTGGGTGCAGGACACCTCTCTCTCTTTTTTTAATATGAAGGGTGGGGATAGTAACCCAATAAAATATTTTGGTTAAAAAAAAATGCAGGGCGGGGATAGATTTTATGGCAAATCCAGGCACTTTTAGCATTAGCAAGACATCTCTATTTGCCTGGATAGAAATGTGCCCACATAACCTGAATTTAGCACCAACAGGAAACATGGTTAGCTTTCTTTCTTTGAAATCACTATGTCTGAACATAAGAAACCCTTTGGCTCAGCAGGATCTACCACTGACTTTGTGATGAAAGTGCTGCTTCTTTCAAAGTGCCATCCTAGGGACTGCATACAGTTTCTTGGTTGTGTAGAGTGGCGGAGGACCCACTGCAAAATCTAGCAGGCTAATTTAACAAGACCTGGATGGGAATATTGCTGGTTTGGCAGGAGGGATGCTTGACAGGGATGAAAGCTTATACCTTGAATAAAACTTGGTTGGTCTTAAAGATGCCACTGAACTCAAATTTTGTTCTATTTCTTTGTGTGCTCAGCATCAACATTTGGATGATAATGTTTGCTGCTTCTCTATCGGAGGGAGGGGGGAGAAGCTGTGATTAGTTCTCAGCCTACAAGTTCAGGCACTGTTTTGACATGACATGTAATGACAGCACGTCCCATGTCAAAGTGATTGCAAACCCTGGAGGCTAATAGCTATGCAAATAACCTCGTTATCTGCCCTATTTATTTCCTCAGCGTTGCACTGTCTATATTTTAGTGATGTTCTTTAGCTGTCACTCCTAGGGAGGATGGGAGGCAGTACAATTGTTCTGAAGGGATAGAGGGAATACTTCGAATCCCCCTGGGGTTTCCCGACCTGGGGAGGGTCCCTCCTGAAAGAATCCCCAGGCTGACTCCATTTTAAGGACGAGGGTTACATTAGCTACCTTCTAGTCCTCAGGAATGGAGGCAGATTTTAGTGATAGACTGCATATTTTTGTCCGGAGATCGACACGTTCACATCTGAGTTCATTCAGAATTCTTGGATGTATGCCATCTGGGGCTGGTGATTTCTCAGTTTTTAATTTGTCCATCATTCATAGGACCTCCTCTCTTGTTACCTCACTCTGACTCAGGTCTTTCAATACCGCTCCCAAAATTGGTGGTTTTGGAGAGGGCAAGTGAAGTTTGACAGTGAAGACAGACGCAAAAAAGGCATTCAGCTTCTCTGCCATATCCCTATCATCCTTTAGTAATCCTTTTACCCTTTGGTCATCCAAGGGTCCTACTGCCTCCCTGGCTAGTTTCCTGATTCTAATGCATTTGAAGAATTTTTTATTATTGGTCTTTATATTTTTTGCAAAGAGTTCCTCATAGTCCCTTTTTGCCTGTCTGATCACTGACTTGCATTTTATTTGCCAAAGCCTGTGGTCTCTTTTATCTACCTCACTCGGACTAGCCGTCCATTGCTTAAAGGAATCCTTCTTACCTTTTACTGCTCCCATTACTTTGTACATTAACCCTGCAGGCCTTTTTAAATTCTTATTTGTACTTTTCCTAACCTGTGGTATACATTGTATCTGAGCTTCCAGTATTGTGGTTTTAAACAGTCTCCAAGCTTCCTGAAGGGATTTGACTGTCCTTACCTTTCCTTTCAGTTTCTTCTTCACAAGCCCCCTCATTTGAGAGAAGCTGCCGCTTTTAAAGTTAAATGTGTGTTGGTCTTTTTGGATAATTCCCTATTTACATAAGTGTTAAAGGTAATAGCATTACGGTCACTGTTCCCAATTGGTACTAACACATTTACATCTCTCACCAGTCTTGGGCATTACTTGGGACCAAGTCCAGGATTGCATCATCCCTGGTAGGTTCAGTGACCATCTGCCCCCATGGAACAATAATTGAGAATATCTAGAAATCCAGTCTCTTTCTCCTGACTTGAACATATATCGACCCAATTAATGTGTGGGTTGTTAAAATCACCTATTAGGGCACAAATTTCATCTAGCTGCTTTCCTTAATTTTTTTGCTGTTTTTAAATCGTCCTCCAACATTTGATATAGTGGGCGATAAACTCCCAGAGTTAAGCCTCCTTTCCACCCATAGTGTTTCTGTAAGTGAACCTGTTTCTCTTACATTCTCAATCTTACTGGACTGTATACCCTCTCTGACATACAGACCCACTCCACCTCCGACCCTTCCCTCTCTATCTTTCTGATATAATTTATATCCAGGAATCACTGTATCCCACTGGTTATTCTCATCCCACCAAGTTTCTAAAATGCCTACAATGTCTGTGTTCTTCTCTAACACTAAGTGTCGGGATCCCCCTTGGTCCGAGGAGGGGCGCCGCCGGTGGCCGTAGTCCCAGGTGACCCATGGGGGCGCTGGTGGGGTGGACAGCCCAGGAAGCAGGAGAGGCCACAAAAGGTGGGGGACGAGAAGGGCCTGAGACCGGCAGGGGGCAGGGTTCAATGCACCCCTAGTGCTCCTCTGCCCACACACTGAGACAGTGGTATCGCACTCTCTCTCACTTCACTTAGTTTCTCTCTCGCTTCTTCGTAGTCCCAGCGTGCTCCTCCTCCCCGGCCCTCTCTGTGTCCCGCCTTTTATTCTCTTGCTCCTGCTCCTGGGTCCGCCCCTCCACCCCCTGTGCTCGGGCCCCGCCCCTCCTTATATGTGTAGACGTCAGGAGGGCGTTTCCCGTGTGTGCGTTGGCATGCCGGTGGCGGCCTCGGCGGCCTCTGGGCCGCACTGCCGGCGCTGTCTTGCTGCTCCCGCCTCTCGGAGCAGCCTCCCGGCCTGCCTGTCGTGCCGCTCGGCTCTTCATCACCTCGCTGTTCCCAACGACCCCGGTCTTGCCTCCTAGCACGGCTCGGGCTGTGCACTCGGGAACGGGCCGCGGCTCCCTCCTTGCCCGCAGGACACTTGGGCTGCTCCTTCTCGTCGGGTTGGGCCTCCGGCTGTAAGGTTGGTTGCGGGGGCTCTCTGAGGGTGGTCATGGGCTCCGGGGTCTGCCGCTCACCATCCGCAACCCCCGGAGCGGGACACTAAGTATTCCAGCTCCCACATTTTACCTTGGACACTTCTAGCATTTGTATATAAATATCTATAATTTCCCAGATATGCTAGGCCTGCAACCTTCCTCCAGTGGCCTCCATACCTTGTCAGGCAGTCAATGTTGTTTGTCTCCCTCTCAGTGGCCAGTCCTAATCCATTTCCCTCTAGAACAGTAACAGTTACCCCTTCACCTCTTAGATGTGAGCCATGCTGAACCAGAGACATTTCATCTCCTGTTAGCTTTCTCCCAAGATTTAGTTCAAAAACTGCTCTGCCACCTTTTTGATTTTAAGTGCCAGTCGCCTGGTTCCTTCTCATGACAAGTGGAGGCTATCTCTTTTGTACAGGTTCTGCTTGTTCCAAAAAGCATCCCAGTGCATAACAACCCTTCCTCCCTACACCATCGTCGCATCCATGCACTGAGACTCCTAATTTGTGCCTGCCTAGCTGGCTCTGCACGTGGAACAGGCAGCACTTCTGAGAAGGCTACTTTGGAGGTCCTGGCCTTGAGTCTCCTGCCTAGCAGCCTACATTTTCCCTCCAGGACCATAAAACTACATTTCCCCACATCATTGGTGCCAACATGTACCATAAGCACTGGCTCCTCCCCAGCACTGTCTACCAGCCTATCTAGACCATACAGAATGTCTGCTACCTTTGCACCAGGCAGAAAAGTCACCATGCGGTCAGTATGTAGGTTAACAACCCACCTATCTACATGCCTAAGGATCAAATCACCAACTGCCAAAAGCCTCCCAGCCCAGCCCAGCCCAGAGATGATTCCTTGGTGCGAAAGGATACCTGTTCACCAACTGAAGAAGGGGTCCCTTCTGAGGGAACATTCCCCTTTTCATCAGCAAGTTGTCCTGTTTCCCCTTGACCCTCATACTCCCTGACAGCAGCAGGGCTGCCATTCTTGGAGTGGGACACATCTAACAAGTTCTGAGAGTCTTATCTGTGTGCCTAACTAACTGACTTTGTTCTCCAGGTCAGCCACCTTGGCCTTGAGGGTGCAAACTCATTCCCTGAGAACCATGAGTTCCTTGCACCAAGCACACACCCATGACTTTTGGCCTGTTAGCAGATAGTCATACACGTTACACTCAGTGCAATACACTGGATAGTACCCAACCTCCTGCTGGCATTTTACCTTCATTATTGCCCTTTTCTTATTAGTTTTATTCCCTTTTAAAATAAAACTTCCTATTTATGTAGATTTGTTTGTGGAAAGTGTGCTTACCCTTTTAGGGACTATTGCTCTGGTTTCCTCACCCTGCTATTGAACATCAGTTAAACTCACCTGTTTATTTCCTTGTTCCAAACACTTTGTGACTGGAGCAGACACAATTCATTACTGGAGCACAACCTACTTGTAGGAATCCTAAGTAAATAGCTTGGGCCAAAAAATTCCACCCCCGCACTGGAGCCAGTCACACTGATTGGGAGCTAACCAATAAAGGAGGATGAGTGAGTCAGCCTCTGGTTGATTAACAATAGGTCTTGCTGAAAGGGAGCTGCTGAAACCTCCTCTCCTTCTCAGGCTGCCTTTTACTTCAAATGCTAATTTAATTTCAAATGTTAATGTAGCCCTTCTAGGCTTGGATTAAAGGGGACCCTAGCTAAATAGCCTCAGCAGTTACAGAGGTATGTAACTGCTTGTTTTCTTGTAGGGGGGAAAAACCTTTAAACAATGTGAGAACTAGCTTTTCTTTTTCTGTTACAAAAAGGGTTTAGCCTTATCTGTGAACTCACTATCCCTAGTCTCCGGTATTAGTACTTTATAGGCATAGTAAAGTTCCAAAGTGATATTAGAGTTTAAGATAGCCTTGTACCCTCGGTTTTAATCCTTGTCCTTTGTTTGACCCTGTTTAACCCTTCCCATACTGCATAAAACTAGCCAAGGACCTCTGAGTCTGTTTACAACTAAGATTAGCTACACATGAGTAGTCTGAGCAGCTACAACCAAACTAAAAATAGAACTAGACCAGAAAAGTGGAGCAGAACTATAATCAGAACTAAAACTAGCTACACCTGAGTCGTTTGAGCAGTTACAACACTGAGAAGTTATACAATGTTGAAACCTAAAGGCATTTTAACTATTTGCCCTCCTTACTATTTTAACCTTTTTCACTAGGCCTAGCTTGATATAATTTTATATTAAAATAAAAATTATATATATATATCCTTATAATAATTCTGTCTTGGGGTGAGCATTCCACATGCTCCCACAGCATTTGGCTCCCTCAGCTGCCACTTGGAAGGTGTGCCAATCCCCTGGTTGGATTGCCTCATTGCGTTGCCTCAGTCCCGCCCACAGAGCCAGCAGCCAGTGTCTTGGCCTCAGTCTAGAGGGAGCTGGCAAAGGGGATGGATGCTCCAGCGGGCGGAGCCTTAGGAAGCAGCTCGGTGTGGTACAAGAGAGCTCCCCACTGATTATGAGTAACAGGAATTCCCTATTCTCCTCCATGCTTCCTCCTCAGGCATTCCTTCAGCTTGTGGCACCTTTAAAATACTCACCAAGGAGGAAGGCCAGACTGACATCTTGCTAATGCTTGTTGTATTCCTTTTAAAATGAGCTTTGCTCATTTAGCAGTTGTTAATCAACTGCTAAACTTGCCTATTTATTCCCTTGTTCCAGACACTTTGTCACTGGAGCTGAGATGCTTCATCACTGCAAAAATGATTGGTTGGAAGTTTAAAAATTCTATACCTATTAAGGAATAATTTGGGGTAGTTGAGAGAAGAGACCTGGAAAATGGCAGGGGATGGAAGCAGTCAAGAATAGCATGTGTTTTGGATATAAAACTAAGAGGAATATAGTAACTAAACTCTCCATGAGGGAAACCTCTAGGCAATCTTGTGGACAATGATTGCAGATTAGAATATGGGATACATTTTTGTTCTTTGTATGTTTGTTTCCTAGTCTAGCTTGCTTTGTAAGTAGAAATTTGTTGTAACTATAAAACAATTAAAATAACAAAGAAAGAGGTATATCCTCTGCCTCCAGTTACAGAAAAATGGCCCCCACTGGTAGATGCATATGTTCCCATCTCCCAAATTCTGCCTCTTTCTCCCCTGGTCCTCCTGCTTTTTTCACACGTCTCCTTCTTCAGTCACCAATAAGCCAGTTTGGTGTAGGAGAGCCAGTTTGGTGTAGTGGTTAAGTGTGCGGACTCTAATCTGGGAGAACCGGGTTTGATTCCCCATTCCTCCACTTGCACCTGCTGATGTGACCTTGGGTCAGTCGCAAGCTCTGGCCCAGCTGTCCTTGAAAAAGAGCAGTTTGTGTCAGAGTTCTCTCAGCCCCACCCACCTCACAGGGTGTCTGTTGTGGGGAGGGGAAGGGAAAGGAGTTTGTAAGCCGCTCTGAGACTCCAAGTGAAGAGCGGGGTATCTCTTCTCTCTTCTTCTTCTTCAATAATTATTCCAAGTATCCTGCCTGCTGTGTACTTTCACAGCCATTTCAAGTTTGGGCATGCAAACCAGGCATCTGTACTCAATATCTGTTGGCACTTGTGCTTTGTGTTCAGAGGCAGCACTCCCTTCTCACACATCTGCCTTGCAGCTTGGCTCTCCAAGACTGTACTGATGGCCTAGAATACATCTTTCATAAGTCAGTTATTTTTGTTTCAACCACAGACCACTAGGAAAAGGTAATTACAAATCAAATGAGAGCTGGTATAGCATAGTCACTGAGAGATGCGACTACAGGTCAAGAATTCCCTGGCTTGAATCTTGGCTTCAGGCAACCTTTAGGCAAGGCATGCTCTTTTTCTCAACCTCAGCACCCTTGCTTATTTGTAATATGGGGATAATAATTTTCACCTACCCAACCGGGTTACTGTAGGAATTAGAACAAGGCAATGCATGAGTAGCACTTTGAAGGCACAAATACAAGTGCTAAATAGTGAACATAAAGTATGCGTGTGAGGGAGACAAAATGCAGAAACATAAGGATGGCATGAAGAAACAGGTCATAAAAGGTTTTGTAAAACAAGCTTGTATAAAACAATATTTCATACCACGCTATCTCCAAAATAATATGCTGCAATGGTCTGTGTAAGTTTACTCCTGATTCTTTCACCTGCCACCACAAACAATGTAGGTAACACATTTATCCATATTGGCTAAGATATAGCATTTTATGTGCAGACATCACATTTTGGAATGCCCTCAACCTTGAGGCTCACCTGGTGACACTTACCTTATCGTCTTTTAGTGCCAGGCCAAAACATTATTTTTACCAAGGCTTTTAATTAGAGGGTTTTATCTTTCTAGCTGTTTTATGGTCTGCTTCTGGTCTAAGATCTGTTTTAGGGATAGTTTTATGTCCCTAGACTGTTTTTAATGGGTTGTTTTGTTATTTATGATTTATGATGATGATTTTATTTATAAGCCACATCACACAGGCCTCTAGAGAGATGATATAAAAATCTCCCAAATAAATATGAAAATCTGTTCCCTGCCTCCCAAGACTAGCATGAAATCCTGGCCAAAAGTTATATGAATAACTTAATTATATCTACCCATCCAATACATTTATATCTCATGCTTGTCTGTCAGTTTTGATCTTGACCAAAAACAAAAGGGAAAATACACTGGCCATTATAGACATCGTGTTGTGCTACATTCTTCATTTCAGCACTGACTGAGTTTCTATATATTTATTTTGGACTTCATTTTGATTTTTGATTCACTTGCAATTGTGGGTTATTAATGATTGAAGTGGTGCTCCTTTGGAGGTTTGATATATTTTGTTGGAGATGTTTTCAGTATGATATGCTATTTATATAAATTTACCTGTTTAAGGTGTGCCTGCTACTCCATTACACAGTTTCTTTTGTGTTGACAGTTTTGATCTTGAGGCAGCTTACACAAATGTATATAAAATATGCACACACCACAAGGACAACTACAGTTATTAAACACCCTGTGAAAAATCTTTAAAGCTCAGTTTAAAAAACCCAGTAGAAATCAAGTAAAAGCAGTATAAATAAGAGAAGTGACATCGATAATGTAAAAACAAGCATGACAATCCTAAGACACAAGAACAAGCAGCAACAAAAGAAAGAAAGAAGAGAGGATGGCATTAAAAATTATAGGTGGTATACCAGGAGCCATAAATCAAAACCCTACCATTGGTTCAACCAAACATCTGGGAACATTCTTCCTGAGAACTTGGTGCAATAGGCTATGGCTGCCAGCTCTGGGTTGGGATATACCAGGAGATTTTTGAGGGTCGAACTGGGGAAGGCAGGGTTTGGGGGGAGAGACCTCAGCAGGGTATAACGCCATATAGTCCACCCTCCAAAGCAGCTGTTTTCTTGCCCTGATCTGAATAGCCTAGGCAAGCCCGATCTTGTCAGATCTCAGAAGCTAAGCAGGGCCAACCCTAGCAAGTGGTTGGAAGGGAGACCTCCAAGTAGAGCTGCCAGCCCCCAGGTGGGAGCAGGGGATCCCCCGATTTCATGGGCTCCTGCCTGCCACTGGCCAGCTGGCCCCACCCCCAACTGCCACACTGGGGACGTCACTGTCTTGCTGGCAAGAGCACAGGACTTGGCAACCCTACATCCAGGGAATACCAGAGCTGGGATGCAGAGGCAGACACCCAGTACTTAAGGTTTGGTTATGCAAATGCTTCTAGCCAGCAGAGAACAGTCAAAGGACCACCTCACACAGAGATGTGGGGATGCCAAACACTAGATTGTAACTCTTGTAACAGGAAGAAAAAGACTGAATCACAGTGCAGGATAAATAATTCCTTTCTCATCGGGGGAATGAGGACCATTTTGGCTGATTCCATTTGGGGATAACTTGCAGGAAAGACCTATCACACCTGGGCTCCATCTCAATGGCTGGCATTACCACATGTAGCTAACAAAGGGCATGCAGCCTGGACAAAGACTCAAGATAGAATGCTGCAACTTTAAGAATAAATAACTTACTGCAGAATAACAACAGTCCAGGTATGCCCAGAAGAGGGACAGAGGACTACGTGTATGCACCTTTACTTTGTATCTTTGCTTGATCTATTGCTGTGCAGAGTATGTGTGGACATTTTCTTTTAAATACATTTCTTATTATGTTGAATGCTAGAAATTTGTTCTTGGTAACTACCTTAAACCTGACTTGGAACATGTTACTAAAATGATGCCAGGGGAAGGAGAAGATGTCCTTGCAATAGCTAATTGAAGCCAGCAGGAGATGTGGCCATGAAGTGCAGCCTGTAAATGGCAACATGGGTGGAGTGCTAGGAGTGCTGACTCTACATGATCAACTGGTGATAGTGTAGATACCCAGAGAGAAGTGAAGAGTCCCTCTGGGAGTTCGGCAGGCTTGGCAGAGTGGTGAGTCACTGAGTGGAGACCTGGAACAGCCACTGAATGTCTTGATGTCTGAAGGACCCAAAGCAAAATGGTGCTTGTGGGTCAAAGGGACCATGCTGCAACAGCAGTATACAAATGCATTAGATGGTAGCCTCAGCTCTCACATTTTTGCATATGAGCCCCAAAGAGTTTGTCAGCACCCCTACTATATCTGCCATGCAAGACAGTCAAGGACATTGGCTTCAAATGTCCCCTTGTATGTGTTTTGTTTTTCAAAGTAGGATCTGTAAGCTTTTGAAAAGCACCTTTTCTGAGAAAGGCCCACCTTGACAGAGAGGTACCTGTGAGAAAAACAAGTACTCTGAATGATTTCTGTTTCTTGATAAGCCAAGGACTTCCTACCAAAAATCTTGCCTTTGATCTGGCTTTTGGCATCCTTTAAAGCAAATTATGCTCACTGCCTTCACTAACAGTTCATCATCTGATAGCAACATGTCCCACTGCTTTGTATTTTGTAAATGCCTAATAAGCCTAGCCCCACCTTTCCCCTCCCTTTACCAGCTGTGTGAATAAATATTTAACTGCAAACAAAACCAGTGAATTCCCTGGGCTGATCTCTACTATCAGAATGCTCTTGTTCCATACTGGCCCAGATGGTGCTGTATTAGGATTTTATTCTTTTTGCCAAGCCCTTGTCCCTGTGGGTTGTACAAACCTGGAAACATCTCAGGAAAGAGTCTCAATGGGTGTCCTGTAGAGAATGATCTAATGTCTTTCGTTGCTTGAGGCCTAGACCTTCAATGCTATGCATGCTTACTTAAGAGTAAGCTCCTCTGGATTTAGTGGGATACACGTCTAAGAAATCTAAGAAGTTACAGTTGGGCTATGGCTCACTTTTTGTTTCCCTGGGAGTTTTTAAAGGAGATTTTGTCACAGTTCTAAGATAGAGAGGGACAGGACAGCTAAAATATTTGTGTTGGGCTGGACTGGACCGGACCCTGTGGACCCTACTATGTGTTACCTCAGAACTAGATTTCTTTTCAAAGGCACCAAACTGTCAATCATTTCTTTATATTTTGAGGGATGGGCCTTTTAGGTGCCAAAATCCCTGGGTTTACCACTATCTGTAAGGAGCACAAGATACCTGGTTTCCATCTGGGCTGGCGGTGAGCAGTCTCACTATTTACTTCCAGGCATGGAATGAAAAACTGCAGACAAAGTGAGGACTATCCCACATGGGCCAGACTGGAGTGCTGATTTTCACATTCTTTTATCGTGAGATAAAACCACAATAAGATTCTTCCCTTACCCACAAAGTAATGAGATCTGATCTATCCTACAGTGTGGAAAATGTTGGTTTACTATGATTTGAAATATGGATTACTTTCAAAACATTGACACATTTAGGAGATGTGTATAGCAAAATCTGAGTCCAGCAGCACCTTAAAAACTAAAACAATCTTTCAGGGCATAAGCTTTTGTAAGTCAAAGTTCATTTTCTCAGAGATGAATCTGTATCTGACAAATTAAACGTTGACTCACAAAAGATTATACACTGGAAATTGTTGTTGGTCTTTCAGGCACTACTGGACTCAAATTTTATTCTGCTGCCACAGACTAACATGGCTACCCACCTGAAATTATCTTTAGGGTACATGTATGTTTCTTAGTACATAGAAATTGTGGGGAAGTATCACCTTGTGGTGGCTTTATCACATCAGAAAATAAATGTAAAAACTGAGCCCTAACAGGATCCAGTTCCACAGTTCTTCAGCATCTACATCAGCTTTCCTCTGCTGATCTAATGTGGTACGGATAAGCTCAGTCTTCTCTCCATATTCTCCACAGTTAGGTCTTGCTTACTCTTTCAGAACCAGAGTGAAGGGAATGGTTCTTTCCACCTGTTTCATAATTGTAAATTTTAGGAGGAACTGGGTTCTGGCTTCATTAGGACTTAACCAGAGGATTAATGGGAAAGACCAGGGCATACAAATGCATTTTAACTACCTAATTGCCTTTCCTTTCCAACTGTCAGTCAGTTCTTGCCTACACCTCCTTGAACACAAATGTTATTACTGAGACTGTACTACCACCTAGGGACTATCCTCTGCTTTGCAGCAGTAGAGTTCGGTATTAATTTTTACCTTCAAGTAAAGAAGAAATAGCAATCAGTATTGTTATGCATACCTCACTTTTTGAGTGGGGAGAAATTTCAAGAAGTGGTGTTTACACAGATCAGTTTCCTTTAGAGGAAAAAAATATCTGAAGATTATGGCGTGAGCTATGTGCCCTTTTTCGTTCTTACTTATAATTCCTGTCCAAATAATTTATTACAAAACTGAAAAGGACTAATTAATTTTACAAAAACAGGGGGTGTTCTGTGGCACCTTAAACACAAACACATTTTTGGTGGGATTTCCTTCTGGGCTAGGCATACAAATAAAGAAGTGTCACTGAGGCTCTCTGACCACTGTGTTTGGAATAAGGTTTTTTTCCCCACAGTAGCAATCAGTACCAAATCTCATTTCAGTTTCCAAAAAGAACAGCTTGTCTGGCTTGGATAAAAACATGGATGCATGGGAAACCGTGCAGAGTTTTCCCACTCTCCTTTCTGTTCCAGCAGCCTGTCTTTTTTGTATTTTTTATATGTACATGTGTGTGCATGTGAGTGTGTGTGCACCCGGAAGTCATGGCGACCTCTGGTGACTGACCCCTACTGGGGGCCTGGAGGATATTCAGAGAGGTGGCTAAATAAAGCCTGCCCCCACCTCCTGCCTCTGGAATTTCAAGGCGGTCTCCCATCCAAGTACTTACCAGAGTCAATCCTGCTTGGCTTCCAAGACCTGGCTATCCAGGTGAGGGCTATCTGCATTTCTTTTCTGACCATTACTATTATTCTTTTATTTCATGATTATTAATGAAAATAATTTTGTCATATTGAGGAGGGGCCCTGACTAGGGCTGACCCCGGCTTATTTTGCACCCTAGGCGAGGATCCCTTCTGGCACCCCCTCCCCCCCGTGTGCCCACCATGGCTTTGACCCGTTAATTGGATCTGTACCCTGGACCTCCTGTTCCCCTGGCACCCATGCTCTTAACACTCACTTTTGCTTTTGTAACTTTGCCTGCTTTGCACATCTGGCTTCCACCAAGGAAGACTCTGCAAAGAAAGGCACTCGCAGTCACAAACAACCTCTGCTTCTCACTTGCCTTGACAGTTCCTTGCTGGGGTTGCCATAAGTCAGTTGCAACTTGAGTGTCCTTATGTAATAGCCCCCCTACTTAGATTCTTCTTTGACTCAGCTGAGTAACCCTTCTGTGCCCAGAGGGCTAAGTTCTTTGGTGGAATTGGTGTTTGTATCATTAGAAAGATCATAACATGTTTAAAACTCAGTAGTGTTTGCAGCTGAACCAGGACAGCGAAGGGTGTGTGTGCCATCAGTTTGGTGCCCCTAAGGGCCGGCGCCCCCGAAAGGCTTCCCGCAATGCACTTCCCTCATGTCCCACATAGATAAACTCAGGATAACATCAAGTACTTAATATTGTTCTAAACATAGTAAATTTTGTCTCACGTCCCAGTTCTTTTCTAAATATATCTTAAAGTCTTTCCATTCTTCGAAAAATTCTTGGTCTTCTTTGTTGTTCAATTTTTTAGTTATTTTATCCATCTCAGCCATGAACAGAACTTTTTGTATCCATTCTCCCAGGTCTGGTATTTTTTCTTGCTTCCAATATTGAGCATATATCATTCTTGCTGTTGTTATCAAATACCAGAACAGTGTCCTCTTTGTTATATTTAGTTCTTCCATTTTTAAACCTAAGAGCAGAATTTCAGGCGTTTTCTTAAAAGAACATTTTAGAATCTTTTGCATTTCACTGTGGACCTTTGTCCAAAAGTCTTTAGCTTTGTCACATGTCCACCACATGTGATAAAATGAGCCCTCATGTTTTTTTACATTTCCAACATTTGCTAGACATATTCTGGTTCATATTTGCTATTTTCTTAGGTGTCATATACCACTTGTAACCACTTATGAAATCATTCATTGTTTCTTGGGGACCTGTTTGTTGTACTTATGCTTGTTACTGTAACCCAATAAAATATTGCTATTTTCTTAGGTGTCATATACCATCTATACATCATTTTGTAACAATTTTCTTTTACATTAGTACATACAGATAGCTTCATAGAATTTTTCCACAAATATTCCCATGTTTCTATGGTTACTTCCTTATTCATATTAACTGCCCATTTTATAATTTGCTCTTTTACAGATTCATCCTCCGTAAACCATTTTAACAGTATTTTATACATATTAGAAACCATTTTCCTCCCCCCATTTCCCCAAACAGTTTCTATTTCATTTCTATCTTCTCTAAAACCATAGTTCTTATCCATTTTAAAAATATCGTAAATCTGCATATATTTCAACCATTCATAAAAATATTGAATTTCATCCTGCCCTTTCATTATCCATTCTGTTCCTTGCTTTGTAATTAAGTCCCTATAAGGCAACCACTCCTTGCCTTGCTGTCTTGAATATGGTGTCAAAACTTCTGTTGGTACAATCCATAATGGTCTCGCATCTCGAAAATATCTTCTGTATCTTGTCCATGTCGCAAATAAAGCACGTCTCACCACATGATGCCTTGAAAACCCTAAGAGGTCGCCATAAGTCAGCAAAAGAAATAGAGGAGGGGGTGTTAAAAATTATCTGCTCTCAGGCACTGAATAGGCGAAGTACATCACTGCCCTTTGGAGAAGTAAGGTTTGTTGCTTGAGACGGAAAGAAGGGGAATGGTGGGGGCAAGCATGAAGGTGGGCATCAGTGTGTGTGCATGTGTATGTACCTGCATGTATTTTCCAAGTGTCCTGTTGGATGCTTGCATATACCTAAACATTTTAGAATCTTCAGTGAAGCTCACTAAAATCTGAGCAGTTTGGGAGACCCACCAGTAGTGTCATCATTTAACTAAAATCTCTTGGGCTGCATGATGTCATTACAGAGCTAAAACAGTGGAAGGGCAGTATCTCCTGCCCTCACTCTGGTGACTTCAAATACAAATTAGAGGGGAAAGTAGCACAGCAGAGAGCACACATCAGAACAGAAGAAAACCCCTGGATCAGACCAGTAGTCCATCTAGTCCAGCATCGTGCATCACACAGTGGCCAACCAGTCCCTCTGGAGGTCCAACAACAGGGCAGAGAGGCCGAGGCCTTCCCCTGACATTGTCTCCTGGCTTAGTGCCTCTGAATGTGGCAGTTCCCTTTAGTCACCAAGGCTAGTATCCACTGATAGACATATACTCCATGAATTTGTTTAGTCTTCTTTTAAAGCCGTCTGTGTCTGTGAACATCACTACATCCTCTGGCTGTGAATTCACTACATCCTTTGGCATATGTGACCCTAGCCAGGCCACAGAAAATGTGGCAACAAAAAATGAAAATAGTTGAGCAGGAGGCTTTTGTGAGCCCTTTTGCCCTTTGAAACACCTGTTTTGAACCAAAAAGTTCATCCTTGATAGTCCAAAGCAGCAATTGAATTCTGCCCAGAAGCAAATAATCTGTCAGTGCACTTGAGCTAAGGATGGAGTTATATTATCTCTGCACAGCCTGCTCTACTTAAGAGGCATTTCCATGGCCACAGCCAACTCTTCTTCATCTGACATTAGAGTGAAGGCTTCCTGGTTAAAGTATGTGGTTCATTGTCACACCTGAGACCTTTAATTAACACCTAGCTGTAGTGCTTTCAATACCCCTTCTTGTGTCTGAAGTAGAGTTCTCTCCCTTCCCTCCTGCTGATAGAGCTACTTGTCTCTGGATCTACTCGAGCCAGAAAGATAACGGGCGAGGGAATCAAGTAGCCATCTCAGTTTCTTCTTTTTTGTGTATTTGCCACAGAAACTAGCTACATGTTATGTGCAAAATGAAGGTGTTACAGAATGGTGCCCCTTTTGAAAAAAAGGGGGGGGGGGGGGGGGGGGAGTTGAAGTTGTGGCAGGCAAACATGCTTTCTTAACCATGCAGGGGAAATGCAACTTCTAGATTCCATTCAGGTGTGGAGAAGTTGCAGGACAGGGAAAGGTTAAGGTCCTGTTGCTTGTCTACTCAAAATGTTCTCATCCCATAGTAACTTTTCTTTAAAAAAGAGAAACACCCCAACCCAGTGGTGACACTCAGTGTGTAGATAGTCCCCCTATATTACATGAGAGGTTTATTATGGGTTGCAAAAGAAAGTGCTGCTCAGAGAGAAAGCTCAGCTATATTGATGGTGCTCAAAAGTCAAGCAGAGATAATGGGAAGGGGTGTTTATTTCCATGTCTTGGCTTTGTCAGAATTTTTATAAGTCTACCTCCTAGTATCAGCTGGAAAGGGGAACACTTTGCAGTTCCTTGCTACGAGTAATTAGCCTCTGGAGAGGTGGGAGGCAGTTCTCCCAGCTGGCATTTGGGCTAGAAAAATCATTTAATGGCACCTGAAAGCCAGCTATAAACTTCATCACAGTTCCATGGCAACAGTATCATTCTGGGTTTTGTGAATGGCAGGGATCAGCAACTGGAAGCCCTGAGCTTAATGAGGCCCTCGGAGGGATGCTGTCTTGCCTTCCACTTGCCTATCTGGAGATGAGAGAGGGGCATGGCGGGAGTGGAAACTATACTAACCGGACTGTGGACGCTGGGGAGTGTGGCTCTGGCCTTCCTCAAAGTGGCCCTCCTGGTAAGGGCTGCAACACACATGCAATTGTGTGAACATGTCAATAAACAGCTGCAGCCTTTCATTTGAAGGGAAATCCCACATTTATTTTCATTTCTAGAAGTGCAGTCTTCCTTTCCTGAGTCCAGAGCCATGTACAGTGTGTGCGTGTCTCATGCTCTATGAAGTTCATTAGATGAAGGGGTAGTGGCTTGCTCAGATCGTTCAGTAAACTGTCTGGGATTTGGCCTGTGCTCTCCCCAGTGCCACTGCAACTAGCTGTCCACTACCCCCACTGGAACTTGTCAAGAATGCAAATTGTTTATATTGCTCCTGCCTCTTATTTATTTATTTGTATTTATACCCCGCCCTCCCTGCGAACGGGCTCAGGGCGGCTTACAGATGGCACACAGTGCATATAATATATAAAATAGATAAAACAGATAAAATTCAATATAATCAAATGCAAAGATAAAACTCCCCTACCTCTTGCAAAGCAGAAGGTGAGGACTAGGGCCATAGATGTATGTTACCTGGCCCTCCGGCAGTATCGCTCTGTACTGGAGCGGTGGTGGTAGTGGCAGTGGCGGCTCCTACTCAAAAGCCTGGCAGAAGAGCTCCGTCTTACAGGCCCTGCAGAAATGCGCAAGGTCCCGCAGGGCCCTTATCTCCTCTGGGAGCTCATTCCACCAGATAGGAGCCGCCACTGAAAAGGACCTGGCCCTTGTTCCCGCAAGCCTGGCCTCCTTGGGGCCCGAGGTCACCAGCCGGTGTTGTGACCCCGACCGAGGTGCTCTTTGGGGAATATGTGGGGAAATGCGGTCCCTCAGGTATGTCCTCTTAATGCTGGAAGAGCGGATGGGATACCCTTCCCTGCCCAGTGCCCTTTTTGTCTGCTGCTGCCATCTTGCTGTACCAGTTTCTTGTGTTCTGATGCTCCTGTGTGGAAGTTTAGTGTCTCTCAGTGTGTAGATAGTCCCTCTATATTACATGAGAGGTTTATTATGGGTTGCAAAAGAAAGTGCTGCTCAGAAAAAGAAAGTGCTGCTCCACTCTGTAATTTTAATGTTCTTTTTCTTTTTAAAGTTTTGTACTGTTTAGTGATTTTGCCAAAGTGAATTCTGGCACTTTTGTATTTATCGCTGAGCTGGACTGTGGTTTTTAAAAATCCAAATGGTAATGGATTTGCTTTGATTCTTGGCCACTCAAAGGAATCTGATGCTGAAGAGGTTAATGGGAAGCCAGGATGCTCCCAATCACAAATAAGGTGAAAGGCCCAGTCCTTCTCCCAAGTGTCTTGCTCTGACGTTTGGGAGAGGGAGCTGGAAAGGGGATCACATCTCTATAGTTTGCTTTTTGCACACTGCTGTTTCTCCCCCCACCCCCATTGTGTCTCCTGCTTGGAAGCCAGAGATGTCAGGGAAGACACCATCTCTCTGTACCAACCAGAGTGCAGATATGGGGAATCTCTGTCCTCCTATATCTGGGAGGGTGTGTAATTCCAGTTACCAGCCTATGGTTACCATCCAGCCTGGACTCAGTCTCTTGCCCCCCCCCCCCCCGGAAGCTATAACTGATATCAAATGCCATGGATGAGTTTTATCTTGTATTATACCATTTTACCGTTTTTACTGTTAATTATTTAAATTTATTGCTGTATTGGCATATGTTGTACACCACTCTGAGCCCTCCAGGGGAGGGTGATTTATAAACTGAATAAATCAAGTCAAATCAATCAATCTGCTGTGCAAAGGGTAGCCATACCCACCAGCTTTAGATAAACCAGCAACATTCTGATAATAGGTGAAAATCTCTGCCTTTAGCAAAGTCTAGGTGTTTCCCCCCTGCATTAAAATTAGAATAGAAACCATGGTTTTTAAAGTATGCTGTAATCTCTAGTTCATGATGAGAAAATTATGAACTGGAGGGTGGAGAAGCTGGGAGGTAGGAGCTCAAGGGAACCATCACTCAACTCCATAAGAATGGATTTTTAAAAAAAATATGAGACTTTTAAACAGCTTAGTAATAAATCATAGCTGTGTTGTTTCTGGCCTATGCATTCTCTTCTCTGCAAGTAGTTCCTGAAGTCCAGGGGCCGTGGCTCTGTGGCAGAGGGTCCTAAATTCAATCCCCGTCATCTCCAGTTAAAAAGACCAGGCAGTAGGCGATGTGAAAGACCTCTGCCTGAGACCCTGGAGAGCCGCTGCCCATCTAAGCAGACAATACTGACCTTGATGGACCAATGGTCTAATTCAGTATAAGGCAGCTTTATATGTGTTCATATGTCCAGGCAGAAGGCAGGGAATATAAGTGTAGTACTTTGGTTTCCCAGAGTCATTTCTCAACCACTCTGAAATGTCTAGTAGAAAGCAAAAACAGCTACCAACAGCACTGACAAAAGTGTGTGGTGCATTGCAGCACTCTATAGGATAGCCATTGATGGGTGCATACCAGAGGATTTTCTCCAGCACAGAGAAGTTTGCAGTGGCACAGCTATAACCGTGTTTGCACAGTAAGACATCCTGCACACAAATAGATGGCCACTTGGAGATACCTGTCAAAGGAAGCCGTTCCAAGCCAATGACATCACTGAACTGGCAGGGTAGCTGCCTGCCCCCCCTGAGATATAGGCCCTTAAAATGACCCCCGCATGCAACTGTTATCTCATTGGGCCTAGAATTAGCCTCCCCTCTCTTTCTCATAGTACGCAGCATTGCCATTGAGACTGGTGGGTCAATTTTCATTGTAAATAGCATGATAAATAGATGTCAATGTTTATTGCAAGTGCAGACTTAGATCCTTTTACAACCTAATGTTATGACTTGGGAGCATGTAAAATATCAAACTACTTACACTATACTTTGTTTTTTGCATAAGGCAGATTTGGGAGTTGTTTTAAAGTTTATCTTTGTAACTAAACATCAGTTCAACATGTGAGCCAGCTGGGGGACAAGAATCATTTGGCGTTGCAGCATCAGCCAACAAGGGATCAGCACTAGTGGGATTAGTGGAACAGTTACCATGGGCGGGAATGGGCTCTGGCATGGCATTGTGGAAACTACAGGACTTGGCTGAAAGGTGATGCCAAGACATGAGAGTAACTAGCAGGCCAAAGGACTTCTGCAGCCATTGTGCAAGCAAGAGGTGCTAGTTCAAAGCTGAGAGTCACAATCATTTCCCAAATGTTTTGAAAACCAGAATTTCCACATTGTAGCAGTTGTCATTGTGTTGACATGGAAGCAGAAGGCAAGGAAGTGTGGGTTAATGCACGTAGGTTTTGTTATGGAGGTTACTGAGATAGATTGCTGTGATAGAGGGTTGCCACCTTTGGCTTGGGAAATTCCTGGAGATTTGAGGGTGGAGTCTGGGGAGGGCAGGGTTTGGGGAGGGAGCTCAGCATGGCATAATACCTTGGAGTCCAGCTCCAAAGCACTTCCATTTTCTCCAGGGGAATGGATCTTTGTATTTTGGAGATCAGCTGTAGTTCCGGGAGATATCCAGGTACAACCTGAAGGCTGGCAACCCTAGAGTCAATGTGCATTCCTTTTCCCTGACCACTTCCATTTTCTCCAGGGGAATGGATCTTTGTAGTTTGGAGATCAGCTGTAGTTCCGGGAGATATCCAGGTACAACCTGAAGGCTGGCAACCCTAGAGTCAATGTGCATTCCTTTTCCCTGACCACACTGTTAAAACCTGGCTGAAGGACTGTATCAACCCATGAGACAATTGCAGTCCTATCAGCAACTCCCTCCCCTCAGTCGTCTCCTCCTGTGTGGCACATTTCTGCCTTTGTTCACTCCCAGTCTTTTGCAGTTGCTGCCCCAGTATTACAGAAGGGCCTTCCAGAGATGGTTTAACACCCCAGCTGCAATGGTCTTTCATAAGGTATGTAAGCTGGTCCTTTTTTGTATGATAGAATTCTGTCCTAATAGGATATGAGCTGTCTCTTGACAGTCCACTTTTGTTTGTAGCTGTTGTTGGAACCTATGGTTCTTTTGTTACACATTCTGATTGTTTTAAAAACTACCCCAGCTGTTTTCTGTGGTTATGATCAAGGTTCCTTAGGTGAACAGGAAGGGTGGGATATAAAGTTTTTAAGTAAATAAATTCTGCCTTGGGCTAGACTACCCAAAAATTTTCTAGAGGCTGCATTTCCCCCTTGGATAGTAAATTCCCTGGTATCCAACCCATCCCCTGCCAAGCCAAGAGGGGAGAAAAAGTGGCAGGCAATGGCAAACCACCTCCAAAGGTCTCTTGCCTTGAAAACCCCTCCAGGGTCGCCAGAAGTCACCTGTGACTTGATGGCAAAAACAAAATCCATCACACTGCTCATGTTCTGCGCAGGCACCTGGGGGGGGGGTGTCTGTTCTCCATTTTGAAATCCAAGAGCTGACCACCCCAAACATCTGTTTATTTACTATTTGCATTTATATCCCACCCATCCCGCGAGCGGGTTCAGGGCGGGTAACATCATTAGAATAAATACAATTTCCGTTTAAAACATTAAACATTAAAACACGATAAAACATTATAACAATTAAAACAATGGGTACTGCTTGGAACAGCGTCAGTTGGCTATAACGCTCTGACCCGATGGTACAATGAGTTAAAGGCCAGTTGTTGGTGGTCAGTAGACAGGTGACAGACGGGTGACAACAACCTCAGGAAGGCCATAAATGGGCGCCCGCTGCCTCAACCAAAGGCCTGGTGGAACAGCTCCGTCTTGCAGGCCCTGCGGAATTGAAGGAGATCCCACAGAGCCCTGGTCTCAATAGGAAGCATGTTCCACCAGTCTGGGGCCAGGACAGAGAAAGCCCTGGCCCTGGTTGAGGCAAGACGCATAGGCGTAATCTTCGTGGGGGCGGCGGGGCTTCAGCCCCCGCCGAAATTTTCAGGAAGCTGCTCAGCCTCCCCCGGGAGCCACCCTTGCTCCTAGCAAAGCAATGCCTCTGGCCCAGCCCCAGCCCCCCCCGGGAAATTGGAAAGTCTACACCCTTGGCAAGACGGGCATCCTTTGGGCCAGGGACTACCAGGAGATGTTGATCTTTTGAGCGTAATGCTCTTCAAGGCATATATGGGAAGAGGCGGTCCCTTAGATATGTTGATCCCAGGCCCCATAAGGCTCTGAAGGTCAAAACCAACACCTTGAAGTGAATCCGGTACTCAACTGGCAACCAATGCAGTTGGTGGAGCACATGCCTAACATGAGCCCACACAGGCGTTGATGTCAGCAGGCACGCCGCTGCATTCTGCACCAGTTGTAATTTCCAGATCAGCTCCAAGGGTAAGCCAGCATAGAGCGAGTTGCAGTAATCAAGTCTGGAAGTGACCATTGCATGGGTCACCGTCACTAGGTCTTGGGGGGAAAGACAGGGCTTCAGTAGCCTGATCTGCCTAAGATGGAAAAATGTAGATCTGGCAACTGCAGCAACCTGGGCCTCCATGGAGAGAGAGGCATCCAGTGTCATTCCCAGACTCCTCACTGTCTGGGCTGGCACCAAAGGCACCCCTTCCAGTGTGGGCATTTTTGGGAGCCTTTGTACTAACTTTTACTCATTAACAGTAGCCAAAGCATCACAAAATAGTGATAACAAATTTCACCAGACTGGATCTTAAGAAACACACTGCCCCCCAAAGAAGGTGCCCCCATTCTCCATTGTTTCCAAAGGATTAAAGTCAAACCACTGTTTATTGTTGTAATCCACCCTGAGCCTCTGGGAAAAGGCACAATAGAAATCTAATAAATAAAACCAGAGAATATCTGGAGTAGAAACTGAAGGGGGGGCATTTTGCAAGCCCAGCAGAATCAGTGCAATGTACAGAGTACCCAGCAGTATCAGTGCAATCACAAGGTGCCCAGCAGAACCAAGTGCCATTGTGGCAATGCCAGCTCAACAGAACTGATGTCAAGCATAGAATCACAGTCCAAGCAAGGGGGTGGGGGTTGTAAGCCCAGAAAAACCAGTGCAATGTACAGTGCCCGGCAAACTCAGTGCCTTCTGTTCATAATATTAACAAAGGGTTGCTACTATACTACTCTTAAATCCATTCTGTCACCAAGCAGGATAAGGATGAGAAGTTGAGACCAGTGCAATGTACAGTGCCCGGCAAACTCAGTGCCTTCTGTTCATAATATTAACAAAGGGTTGCTACTATACTACTCTTAAATCCATTCTGTCACCAAGCAGGATAAGGATGAGAAGTTGAGACCAAGAAGTGAAAATAAAGGTGAGGGGGAGACATGGAAAAATTAGGTGAAGAGAGACAGAAATGAATGAGAAAAGTGTAGAAAAGAGGGAGAGAAATTAAGAGAAGGAAAGGTTGTTTTATCTTGCTGCAACACCCTAACTACTGCTTTGCAACATCTGGCTGAGCTGGGTGCAAGGAAAGGAAGAGAGAAAGGCTGGGCTATTGGAGAATATGATCTGCAGGCTGGCAATTACTGTAGCAGCTATCAGTGAGCTGGCTTGGTTGCTGTTAGCAAGTTTGCTTCAGTCTTGGAAAAAGGGAAGTCTAGAGGATCCTGGAGTGGTTGTTGTTGTTTTGCTATGCTCAGATTTCCCTTTGCCCCTAGTGGCTGCAGCCAGAACTGCATCTTTAAAATGAAAGCCATTTGGCTGACTGCCGCACTAGGCTGGCTTCAAGGGTCCCCTTCAAAGGCTTTCCTCAAGCTGCACCCAGGAATCAGCATGCATCGGGCTACAATAAAAATATCTTGTAGGATGTCTCACTGAGGTTTTGCCTCTTTCTTTTTGCTCTTGTGGTGGATGGGGCTACCCCTATTTTGTCATTGCGCCAGTGGCCCCATGATGTCTGTGCTCTGTCTTCAGCTTCATTTCCTTGCTCCAATTTTAAATGTCCATGTCTCAGAGTCAGCAAAGGCTAGTGGATAGGCAGCGAGGAGAGAAATAGATCAGCAGCCTCTGTGTCAGGGTGGGCAACTCCTGGCATTTGTGCTCCCTGGCCCATTTTGCTTAACATGCAGGGCCACTTCTCTGCCCAGATGCTCCAGATGAGCCCCCCCAGGGGAGCCCCTGAGGCGCTGGCAGTGATACTGGGGCTGGCAGTGTGGGAGGAGCCAGTGTGGGTGGCTTATGCCCAACATCTCTTGAACCTGCACAACCACCTGCCCGGTCTGAGGCAAGCAGTGCAGCTGAGTCTTGGCTTGCTCCCAGTGCACCTGGCCAAGCACCACCCTACTTCCACTTCCCCCCATCTTTGCTGGCACACCAACATCTTCACAGGGGGCCATTGCATGAGTGGGGACACTCGAGCCAAAAAGACTGCCCACCCCGGGGATTGTGAAAAGGATTTCTTTCCTTGCCTACAAGCAGTCTGGGGCAGGGAGGGCATGGCGGGGGACACACTTGATTATACATAATCAGTCAAGCTCAAGTATCAAGCAGGAAGATCTGATCCCTTGGGCAAGAACTCAAATTTCTGAGAATTTCATCTTAATTGGGTGGCAGACAAAAAAGTTACATCTTTTTCCATTAAAAGCAGTGTCGTTTAATATTAGAGTGTATTCAAAAAAATTCAAACTAAGCAACAAATAGAAACAAGCCAATCCCTAATTAAAAATGTCTGTCTGGATCCCTACAAGAGTGATGACCCAGGTTAGCCTTACACTGTTACAGCTCAGAAGCTAAGCAGGGTTGGTCCTGGTTAGTATTTAGATGGGATTCCACCAGGGAATTCCAGGGTCTCTATGCAGAGGAAGGCCGTAGCAAACCACCTCTGAATGTCTTTTTGCCTTGAAAATCCCACGGGGTCGCCATAGGTCAGCTGTGACTTGACAGTGCTTTCCTCCCTCCACCACCGCTACAAGAGCGATGCCTGGGCTAAACATGAGTAGTCTCACGTCTTCCACTAGATGTCCTCCTTCCCCAGCGTTTGATTAACTGTCCTGCTGGGAGTGCCCCCGACAGGCACAGAATGTTGTGATCCTCCAGAGATGATGCTCCATTACTGCACTCTTTTACTCAGCATGTGTTTTGACTGTCAGTATATGGTGAAACAACAATGCCAGGCTTGGGAGCCCACGAATATGGCAGAAGGGAAAAGACAATAATGCTCAGCTTATTGGAGGGGTTGTGGGGGGTTTTTTGGGAAATTTTATTTGTTTATAGCTCACTATTCTGACTGAGATTCAAGGTGGATTAGAAAACAGGGTTTTTTAAAAATGCAATCAGACACCCAAAAAATAACATTGCAGGTAGGAGGTGCTCTACAGAATCAGAGCTGCCACATAGCGAATTTATAAGCAGGCACTGGCCAGTAAACTGATCTGTGATTTGTCTTGGACATGATCCATCCGCCCCTATTTAATTCTGATCCCACCGTTCTTCCAGAGCAGCATACATGACTCGCTTTCCTTCCATTTGGTTACATAACAATCCTGCAAGTTGGGTTAGGCTGAGAGAAGTGTGTGTGTGTGTGTGGCCCATGTTTACCTTTCATGGCAAGCTGGAATTTGAGCCCAGGTCTCTCCAGGCTAGCAGTCTAACCACTACCTCACACGGTCTCTCCTCCAACTGCGTGTTATTTTCAGAACGTCACCTGCTAGGCATCGCCAAACTATGTGGCTGCAGATGCCACTACCCATTCTCAAAAGGGGGGTGCGCAACCCGGGTGTTGGGTGCGGCCAACCCTCCCACCCCCGCCCCCTGATTCTCTGCCTCATCGTTCATTCGGATCCTTTTGCAGCTTGCAGCCGACTGTCCTGTTTCCTCCGTCCCTTTCCCCAGCTGCAGGGTCACCTTGTCACTCCCCGAGGCTTGATCCTGAGAGTTCGAGACCTTCTTCTTCGCACCCTCCTCTGCCGCGCTGAAGCCGCGGCGGAGCAGCGCGGGCTCTCCGTCTTGGGAGGCGCCTCCGTGTCCCGCCTTCGGAGCCGGAGTTGGGAGGAGGCGGAGCCCCGACGGGCAGCGCGGGACCTGTGGAGTCCGACCGTTGCCATGCCAACCAGCGCCGCCTCTCGTTCCCCGCGAGGAAGCGCTGGGTGTGGCAGGAGAAGATGCCAGGCAAAGCCGGGAGCCCAGGAGGCATCGGCCGTCCCCGCCCGGCCCTGCTCCTCCGGCGCTGGGGGCTGCTGGCGGCGGCGCTCCCCACGCCTCTGGGCGGCTCCCCTCCCGGCTCTCGGCCTCCCGCGCGGCGCCGCCTTCCCTCCCCGCTCCGGAGTTGCTTCTCGCAGCAACTTCGCCGCGCGGAGGAGAGTCCGAGGAGAGAATCTCCGCTGAGCACCTCAAGGTTGAAGCGGGCGGCGGCTCTTGGCGTGGTTTTCGGGCAGGGCTGCCCGGATCCCAGAATCCCCGGGAAGTGCGAGGACTTTCTCCGCCTGGGTGGGGAGCCGCCGAGCTCGGGGCGTGTCTCTCTCCACTGGCAGTCGCCGCCGTCTCGGTGACCCAGCAGCACCTCGCCTGCTTCAGCGGAGCCTCCGTCGCCGCCTCCGCCACCAATCCCAGCAGGAGCCTCTCGACGCGAACGCCCTCCCTTCCCCTCCCGCTTGCTCTCCGGCTGTCCGAGCTCGTGGGGTCTGACTTAGCCGGGCCACACTCCGGGAGTTGCTCTGAGGGAGGGAGCCCGGGGGAAGCAGCAGCTCTTCTCGGTTCACCTTGCCGCCCCCGAGCCTATTCCTGGGAGGGGGCTCAGCCGGGGACCCCCCTGCCACTCCTGGGGGCTGGCTGGCGTCATGACTCACTGCCAGCAACGGTGCAAGAAGCAGCTGGGGCGGGCGATCCGTTTCTTCTACCAGTTTGTCACTGGGACACTGTCTGAAGGTAGGCGCTTCCAAGGTGCTGGAGGAGGGATGGGTGTGGGTGTGTTTGGCTTAGCCGGCTGTCCAGGTAAAGGTCAGGTGCATTTGGGGAAGTGGCCTTTAACACCCTGGCCTCTGCAGTGCAACACAAAGGGGGGGGGGGATGCAGTAACCAGAACGTGCCCTTTCCCCTTCAGTTGGGGTCATCCTGCCCTTTGGAGCAGGGCAGGCAAGAAGCAAAATGTATTTGCTCAGCTTTTGTTGCAAAATGCCTGATGGTCCTGGACAGGGAAATGGAGGCGCCTGAGCGATGCTTGGGTCACTCCTGGCTAGGAATGTGCACATTCCATGGTGGTTCAGTGTCAGAACTGGTGCTTTAGGCCTAGTGACCAGGTCTGCCTGCAGGCCCTTGCTTTGCTGTGGCACCAGGACTAACTGGGAACTGAAGATGTCCACACATGCTCTTTTCAGACTCTTCCACCCTCAGTCTCAGATGTCTGATGTATCAGCTCCCAGGCCACTTTTCCTAATCAGGCCTCACCATTAGCAGGTGGAAATTTTATTTTGCAAAGAGAATTGCATCTAGGCCACAGGAGCTCTGGACCATTGCTTGATGTGGGACACATCAATCCCCTCATTTGTAGACTTCCTGCTGGATCCTCCCCCCTGCCCTGGACGACTTTCCTGTAAGTCTCTCATGCTGTGGTCCTCTTCTGACACCATCTTCTTTTAGCTTTTATGGTCACTGATTGGAAGGAGATTCCCATTCTCATTATCTCCCCTTTGCATGTTGGACCCCAGACTCTCCAGTGAACATTGGAGTGGCATCCCTGCTGCCAAGACAAGTTTTCCAGTACTTTCAAAGCACACTAAAAGATAAGACTCCATCTCAACCATTCTGCATGCAGCTGGGTCAAGCACTTCAGGATAAGTCTCCTAGCTCCATGGTCCATCCCCCTACCCCTGGTCGTTTCCTGCCCTGGTGAAAATTTGACCTGCAGCAGAATATTGTCTCAGACACAATTTTTGTTTTTGTACTTCTTTTATGGCCTTTTGAAAATTTGAAGAGTATCTTTTCCTCATTTTTTCAGTTTGAGGATTAAACAATCTACATGTTCCTTTGCTGTGTTTTGTGCATCCTCACTCCACCCTGTAATGTGCAACACAGGGTCTCTATTTGGCAAGTGTCAGTCTTAGTTTTGCACATTTCACTATGTTAGGGTTTCTTCTGGCTAGTTCAATACATTTCCCTGAACAGGAAGCAGAGCCAACGGAGTCCATTGATGGTTTGAATGTGCAGTCCATTTGTTTTGATGCATTGCTTGAGGGAAAATGATAATCATAACTCATTTGAACTGCTTGAATCTGAATCTTCATGATAATAGAGAATTAAGCAGAGAGTCAGAGTGATGCTGGCATCTCTGGCTGGAAGTGTGAATGCTATTATTATCCCAGAATATCTACATTGTATTAATAATAGTAATAATGAAAGTGTTTAACAAATAATAACATGACTAGATGCTGTATCCAAAAGTTTAGAAGAAAATAAGGCCCAGCCCACAGGTCTGCAATCTAAATACAAAGATTTTATGTGGTCTCATGGAAAAGAAAAGGCTACTAGTTTTTGTACTTTGACATGGAATGTAGGTTGTGGAATCTTCCTTGCTCATTTCCAAAGAATGAAACATTTTGACAGGCATCTTAGCAGTGCTAAGTATGGTATAACACTTCAGGATGTGTTGCATGGCCATTGGGGGCTTTTTCATCCGTAAGATTCTAAGGCAGAGGTGTCAAACTCATTTGTTACGAAGGCCAGATCTGACAGATATGTCACTTTGTTGGGCTGGGCCATGTATGCTATAAAATGTAGCATGATGTACCAGAGATATAAACTTTATGTAGGTGGTTTCAGATGTTGAATGGCAATAGCAGGTGAATGACAATAGCAGGCTTGATTGGATTAGGTGTGATATGCAGGCCCCGGTAGCGGGAAAAGCCGCGGGGAAGTGCAGCTTTTTAGAGCCGCAACAAACAGAAGTGCGGCAGCGGGATCAGACAGGTCCCCCGAGGCTCTGCGCTTCTGCCGGCAGCCACGATCACATGCTGCAGGGGAAGCGATGCTAAGAAGGGTGAAGAGGGCCAGCCACAGCAGTTGTGCACATGCACAGTTCGCCATTGCCACGCATACCATGGGATAACTGCGTGTCGACGATCCCACGGCCGCCGGTGCTGTGCGTCATCCGGTAGGTACTGCCCTTTCACTAGTCTCTTTTAGATCCGCATCTTCGGCCAGAAGCTACGGGTTAGGGGCGGGTGTGCGACGCTTGCCAGATGTTGTCATCTGATCACGCCGGTTTAATCCGCCCTCAATTCATCCGTTTCACGGGGCAAATCCTCCCGTGTGACTGGGGCTGCAGACTTGCAGAGGGGTAGTAGGCTTGGAGATACCAGGGTTGGTAATGAGACAGGAAACCTAGGTCGCAATTCCATCCAGGAGGATTCAGTCCAGGAGGATGCAGAGAATAAATTCTCTGACATTAGAAACCACAACAGTCAGTAGCTGACCAAAGAGTAGCAGTGCTCTTACAGAGGAATTTCAAAGGGAGATGACAGAGACTGCTAAATTGCAATTGAAAATGAAGTTCAACACAATGCATCCTCCTGGACTGAATTGAGAGTTAGTTTTCCTGTCTCTTTACCAATGTGTGCTATTATCGTTTGGCATCTGAAATCACCCTTCAAGATATAAGGACCAATCCAAGTGTTCTAATTCCTAATCAAGAAAATCCAATCTTTGTTTTTTAAAAAAACTTTTCAGAATAAACCAAAAATAATTTTCTCAATGGACATTGTGTTTGTCAGAATAATCCATCCTCCCTCCCTCCCTC
>NW_015169174.1:1567415-1653894 GCF_001447785.1 Gekko japonicus
GCAGAGTGAGACAAAGAGAGGCTTTTTTTTTTATCTCTCCCGCATGAAGCAGCCACAAAGCTCTCTCTATCTGTGTGTGTGAGAGAGAGAGAGGGAGGGAGGGAGGGAGGGAGGGAGGAAAGAGGCAGGAAACAGGAAGCAGTAAGTAAAGAGCCACTGAAAGAGCTGGGGAAAAAGCAAACTATGGTGTGGCTGCAGTGGCAGCCTTGGAAAGGAAGCAGGAGAAGGAAGTTGCTTGGGGGGGCCTGTTCTGAGCCCTGCGTGGGCTGGATCCGGCCCGCAGGCTGCATGTTTAACACCCCTGTTCTAAGGGGTATATGGGGATGCCATGCTGCAGAAAGAGGCAGCAAACACTCATTTTCAGAGCAATTCTAAGTACAGCTTTACAGTCTCCTATGTGTATCAAAGTTCATTGTCTTAGAACAGCATAACTGCTTAGGATGGCACTAGTATGTACTTGGGAAGAGGCACATTGCATGAAACAAGGTGACAGATTTGGTAAACATTCTGTGGCATTACTGTGATTCTCTAGAGAATGAGCGAGCTGTGAATAAAAGTACTGTAAACTATGCATTGAAGGAAGCCTCAGAGAAATGAATGGAATTTAGGGCTATGAGGCATACATATGGTTTATGGAATGATGCTGAGACAGCAGCCAGTCAGACTATGGACAGTCTTAACTAGTAACATGTGAAGCTACTCTTTGCCTGCAAGTTTAATCTTTTATTTTGCATGAAGTCAGGGGGTGTCTGTTTTATGTATTATTTTTCTCCTTTGTATCTCACACTTCCTTTACCATATGCTGCCCTCCATGTGTGTCTTTCCCCTCCCCCCTTTTACCCTCATAAAAATCTTGAGAGGTAAGTAAGATCAAAGTTGGTGACTAGATTTTGTTTCATGACTGAGAAGGGATCTGAACCCAGTTTACACAGGTCCTGGCCTAAGACCACTTTGGTGTTCATGTCCTTTGAAACCCAGCGGGGATAAGGACATAACTTTGCCTTCTGCCCTTCCCTCCATCTTTCTGCAAAGTCTGTGTCCCAGTTTAGTATCAGAGTTCAAGAGAAAGCCAGTTCTGCCCATTCAGAAGTACACTTTTACCTTCTCTGGCATTTAAGGAAGGGCCAGACCTGTGGTAGAGCACATACCTTACATACATCAACCCCTGGCTGTCAAGCTAAAACGATCCCTAGTAGTAGGTGCTGGGAGAAGACTTTTCTCTACTTGAGACTCTGGGAAACTGCTGCTAGACAGAGTAGCTATTACTGGGACAGGTGGACCAATGGCTTGAGTTGGTTTAGGAACTTTCTATGTTCATTTCTTCTAGCACCCAGGCTCTGGAGCCACTTTGCTCCCTGAAACAAGCATGGATAGCTGTACTTGTGTTTCCCTGATTATCTTTATCTGATCTCAGCAGCAAGCAAATTCCACATGGCTACCATAATCTCTGCCTTTGCTTCGCCAAGTAAAACAGCAGGTATATTCTGAGCCAAATGGAAATTGTCAGAGTATGTAAATGTCTTTCATTCCTTGGAGTCGAGGTACCCAGAGTTAGAGCTTAATGACACATTACATTTTCCCTGGATCCTTTCTGGGTCTGCATGATCAAATGTGTATTGCAAATTCTTCACTGGGCACTTAATCCTAGGTGTATTTATGCCCAGTTCAGACTGAGGCCATGGCATGCAGAAAGAGGGGACTTCACCCCCACTGCATTATTTTCCAAGTGCAAAACAGCCTCAGAGTTTGTATTTGCCCCACTGAGGGCTGAACTTGTACTGATGGGTTACAACCAGTTTCCACAGTGGGTAGGGTTGCCAGCTCCATGTTGGGAAATATCTGGAGATTTGAGGAGTGGAGCCTGAGGAGGGTAGAGTTTGGGGAGGGCAGGGACTTCAATGGGGTACCATAAAGTCTACCTAACCTTCCAAAGCAGCCATTTTCTCCAGGTGATCTCTACAGCCTGGAGATCAGTTGTAATAGCAGGAGATTGTCAGTCACCTAGTGACGTACCAGAGGCAGGGCAGGGGTGAGGTCCATCCCTAGTGCAGCTTGAGGAAGTCAGCATCATGCTCTGTCCTGCCAAACATTTTCCTTTCCATTTACCTCTCCAAGGTAAAGAGCCCTAAGCGCTTTAACCGTTCCTCATACGGAAAGCGTTCCAACCCTTTTATCATTTGAGTTGCCCTTTTCTGCACTTTTTCCAAAGCTATAATATCCTTTTTAAGGTGTGACGACCAGAACTGCACACAGTATTCCAAATGAGGTTGCACCATTGATTTATATAGGGGCAGGGGTCATTTCGTAGAAAAAGAGCTAGGGGGACTCATTAGCATAACTCATTAGCATATGCCACACCCCCTGACATCACCCCCTGTGTGTCCTCCCCACAGCCGGCGGCGACCTCCAGCGGGCACCAGCAGGGAGCTCCAGGCCCCGCCCTCCTGCACCTCACCCGGGGGGATGGCGTCCCCCCGCGTCCCCCCCAAATGACCCCTGTATAGGGGCATTATGATATTGGCTAATCTGTTTTCAATATCTTTCCTAATAATCCCGAGCATAGCATTGGCCTTTTTTATTGCAGTCACACACTGTCTCGACATTTTCAGTGAGTTATCTACTACGACTTCAAGATCTCTCTCTTGATCAGTCTCTGCCAGTTCAGACCCCATCAATGTGTATTTATATTTAGGATTTTTGGCTCCAGTGTGCATCACCTTGCACTTGGCCACATTGAGCCCCATTTGCCATGTT
This sequence comes from Gekko japonicus, assembly GCF_001447785.1. Taxonomy (NCBI): domain Eukaryota; kingdom Metazoa; phylum Chordata; class Lepidosauria; order Squamata; family Gekkonidae; genus Gekko; species Gekko japonicus. The sequence goes on from NW_015169174.1 coordinate 1,570,170, forward strand.
GATGCCCACTTTCCCATCGACAGATCCCTTTGGAGTGCCTCACAATCCTCACTGTTTTCCACCACCCTGAACAACTTCGTATCATCCGCAAATTTAGCCACTTCACTGCTTACTCCCAACTCCAAATCATTAATAAACAAGTTAAAAAGCAGTGGACCAAGTACTGATCCCTGCGGCACCCCAGACCTTGCTTCCCTCTCCTGAGAGAACTGCCCATTTATACTCACTCTCTGTTTTCTATTAATTAGCCAGTTTTTGATCCATAAAAGGACCTGTCCTTTTATCCCATGAATTTTGAGTTTACTTAGGAGCCTTTGATGAGGAACTTTATCAAAAGCTTTCTGGAAGTCAAGGTAAACAATATCTATTGGATCCCCCTTGTCCACATGTTTGTTCACCCCCTCAAAGAACACTAACAGGTTAGTGAGACAAGATCTTCCCTTACAGAAACCGTGCTGAGTCTGCCTCAATAGGTTTTGTTCATCCATGTGCCTACTAATTCTTTCCTTAATAACGGTTTCCACCAATTTACCCGGTATCGACGTCAGACTGACAGGCCTGTAATTTCCCGGATCTCCTCTGGAACCCTTTTTAAAGATGGGAGTGACATTAGCTACCTTCCAGTCCTCAGGAATGGAGGCTGATTTTAAGGAGAGATTACATATTTTTGTCAGGAGATCCACAAGTTCACAATTGAGTTCTTTCAGAACTCTTGGATGTATGCCATCTGGGCCTGGTGATTTATCAGTTTTTAAGTTGTTTATCAGTTTTAGGACCTCCTCTCTCGTCACCTCAATCTGACTCAGGTCTTTCAACACCCCTCCCGAACTCAGCGGCTCTGGAGTGGGCAAGCACCTCTCATCTTCCACAGTGAAGACGGAGGCAAAAAATGCATTTAGCTTCTCAGCCATTTCCCTATCATCCTTCAGTACTCCTTTTACCCCTTGGTCATCCAAGGGCCCCACTGCCTCCCTGGCTGGTTTCCTGTTTCTAATGTATTTGAAGAAAGTTTTATTGTTGGTCTTTACATTTTTTGCTATATGCTCCTCATATTCCCTTTTTGCATGCCTGACCACAGACTTGCATTTTATTTGCCATAGCCTGTGTTCTGTTTTATCAGCCTCACTGTGACTAGCTTTCCACCGCTTAAAGGAATCCTTTTTACCTTTTACAGCTTCCATTACTTTGTTTGTTAACCATGTAGGCTTTTTCTTATACCTGTTTGTGCCTTTCCTAACCTGCGGAATATATTTTATTTGAGCTTCTAGAATTGTAGTTTTAAACAGTTTCCAAGCTTCCCCAATGGTTTTGACCCTTTCTACTTTTCCCTTCAGTTTCCTCCCCACATGTCCCCTCATATCAGAAAAATTACCCCTTTTAAAGTTAAAAGTGGTTGTGTGAGTCTTTTTGGCCAATTCCCTATTTGTACAAATGTTGAACTCAACAACATTATGATCACTGTTCCCAAGCGGTGCAATCACTTTTACATCTCTCACCAGGTCTTGAGTGTTACTTAGGACCAAATCAAGGATCGCCTCTCCCCTGGTAGGTTCCATGACCATCTGCTCCATAGCACAGTCATTTAGAGTGTCTAGAAACTCAATCTCTTTCTCTCGACTAGAACACATATTGACCCAATCAATGTGTGGGTAGTTAAAATCACCTATTACGACACAGTGTTTTTGTCTAGCTGCTATCTTTAATTCATTCATCATTTTATAATCCTCCTCTATCTTTTGATCCGGTGGGCGATAACAAACTCCCAGTGTTAAGTTTCCTTTTGGCCCCCCTATTTCAACCCACAGAACTTCAAGAAGCGAATCCAATTCTCTTAGCCTCTCGATCTTTCTGGACTTTATACCCTCTCTGACATACAGAGCCACCCCACCTCCAACCCTTCCCCCCCTATCCTTCCGATATAATATATAACCGGGAATCACCGTATCCCACTGATTTTCCTCATCCCACCAAGTTTCTGAAATACCCACAATGTCTATTTTTCCCTCCCTCACCAAGCACTCCAACTCCCCGATTTTACCTCGGACACTTCTAGCATTTGTATAGAAACAGCTGTAATTTCCCTTACAAGTTAAGCCTGCATCCTTCCTCTTGCTATCTCGAGTCGTTGTCCGGCAGTCCATGTCACCAGCCATGGCCTCTGTGGACAATTTCAATCCACCTCCCTGTAGAAAAGCAACAGGTACCCCTTCATCTCTTTGAGATGAGCCAACCTGAACCAGAGACTTTTCATCTCCTGTCGGCTTTCCCCCAATATTCAGTTTAAAAACTGCTCTGCCACCTTTTTGATTTTAAGCGCCAGCAGCCTGGTTCCTTCTCGGGACAAGTGGAGTCCGTCTCGCCTGTACAGCTCCCTCTTGTTTCAAAAAGCATCCCAGTGCCTAACAAACTTGAACCCTTCCCCCCTACACCATCGTCTAATCCACGCATTGAGACTCCTGATCTGTGCCTGTCTCTCCAGCCCTGCGCGTGGAACAGGTAGCACTTCTGAGAAAGCTACCTTGGAGGTCCTGGACCTAAGTTTCCTGCCCAGCAGCCTAAATTTCTCCTCCAGGACCTCACGACTGCATTTCCCCACATCGTTGGTGCCGATATGCACCACGACCACTGGCTCCTCCCCAGCACTATCTACCCGCCTATCTAAAACACGTGTAATGTCTGCTACCTTCGCACCAGGCAGGCAAGTCACCATACGGTCAGTACGCGGGTTCGCCACCCAGCTGTCTACCTGCCTAAGGATCGAATCACCAACTACCAAGAGTCCCCCTCCCACCCTGCCCAGGGATGGTTCCTGTGCTGCTTGGTGACAGAATGGATTTGTGTAGTATAATAGCAGACCTTTATTAATATTATGAACAGAAGGCACTGGGTTTGCTGGGCACTGTACATTGCAGTGTGTACTGGCCCAGCCCCCCCCCGGGAGCAGGTGTCACAGCAAGGGTATCAGAGAGAGATAGAGTGAGCAGTCCAAAGTCAGAGGTTCCAGAGAGCAGGTTTAATAAAGTCCAGTCTAGGGTCAAGAAGTTCCAGGCAGCAAGTCCAGTCCAGGGTCAGGGTTTCCAGAAAAGCCAGTTCTCAGGTCCAGCCAAGGTCACTGAGGTCTGGGAATTGCAAGGTTGGTGGCTCAGCAATAAAGTGTAGTTCTTACATCCACAAACTGCTGTTTCTCCTGGCTGACTTTATAGCCAAGTCTTAACAAGCTACACTCGCAGCCAATTCCTTGGCAGTCATCCTGAAACTACTCATTTATCTCGTTAGTTGACAGTTGATGACGGGCCATGAGTCTCGCACTCCTCCTTTCCTGCAACTCAGCTTGCCTCTGACAGTGTCAACACTGCAGGGGTGTGGGTGGGAGCTAGGTGGGCTGGGAGTGGCTTCTGAAGACTTGTTTACTGCGTCAGAGCTACAAGGCGTTGGCTCAGTTTCAGATGTTGACTGTGACTTCTGCTTAGCTGGTAACCTGACCTCTTCTCCAGACTCTGAGCCAGCTGCAGCCAGTTGTTCAGTTACTGGCTGAGGGCCAGCTGCAGGTTGCTCTTCATCTCTGGAATCTGTGCTGTCACTGAGTACAGACAGACTTAAGACATACTGGTTCTGCTGGGCTTCCATCACCCTCTCTTATTTGGACTGATTCTGTGCTTGGCATCAGCTGGCATTACCACAATTGCACTAGGTTGGCTGGGCACTGTACATTGCACTGGTTCTGCTGCACTTCCAACCCCTCCCGCTTGAACTGTGATTCTATGCTTGACATCAATTCTGTTGAGCTGGCATTGCCACAATGGCACTGGGTTCTGCTGGGCATCTTGTGATTGCACTGATACTGCTGGGTATTCTGTACATTGCACTGATTCCACTGGGCTTGCAAAAAATGCCTGTCTTCAGTTTCTACTGCAGAGATTCTCTAGTTTGACTTGGAGGATGGGAACACCTTCTTTTTTGGGGTACTGTGTTTCTTTGACATCCAGTCTGGTGAAGCTTGTGATCACTATTTTGTGATGCTCTGGCTAGAGTTAGTTAGTAAAAGTTAGTACAAAGGCAGACTCCTAGCTCTCAAAAATGTCTTGTAGATGTTCAGGGTGGTCAGCTCTTGGGCTTCAAAATGGAGAACAAAAAGACTTCCCAAGTGCCTGCTCAGAACACGAGTGGTGTGATGGGTTTGTTTTTCTTTTTGCCATCAAGTCACAGCTGATTTATAACGACCCTGTAGGAGTTTTCAAGGCAAGAGACATCTGAAGGTTTCCCATTGCCTGCCTCCATGTTGGCTCTGCTTAGCTTCTGAAATATGATGAGATCAGGCTAGGGGCTATCCAGGCCAGGGCTAGGCTGAGAGTAATATGACAGGCCCAAGGTCACCCAGCAAGCTTCCATGGCACAAGTGGGGATTCGAACCTGGATTTCCCAGATCCTATCCTGAAACTTTAACCACTACACCATGCTGGCTCTCATGGCACAGTGCGTTAGAATTTGAATTTTTTCCCCCTGGCATGAGCATGATTATATATACAAAGTTAAATAAAAGAACATTTTCTGCATTTCTTTGCTGTCCATTATTATTATTTGTTTTATTTTATGATTATTACTGAAAATAATTTTGTCATATTGAGGAGGGGCCCTGACCTGGACCGCCCCAGCCTAACCTGATCATGTCAGATCTCAGAAGCTAAGGAGGGCCAACATGAAGGCAGGCCATGGCAAACCACCTCTGAACATCCCTTGCCTTGAAAACCCCACGGGGTCACCATAAGTCAGCTGTGACTGGACAACAACAACAAAAGAGGAAAGGGGTGTTAAAAATTATCCACCCCATGTGACAGATAGGCTAGGTATGCCACTGCAGCCACCATCTGGGGGTTGCAACAGAAAAGAGTATCACGGAAAAAGCTAAATACGGAAATCAACATAAGCTGTGATACAATAACTATGCCGCTTCACTCAAAATATAATCAAAGTATATAAATTAGATAATAGCAAAACAGTGAAAATACAAATACAAAATATTTAAGGTAAAGCAACAATAAACAACAATAATCAATTACAGAACTAAGCCATTTACAATGTCAAAGCCATAGCCGATGTAAGATCAGTCCTCGTTCCAAATCAGATTTAAAGTGCCAGAAGGTTCATATAAAATTTCAATAGTAAAATATTAAAGTCTCTCAAAGAACCATTCACAAAATCTTCATAGAAAAATTCCTTCAACATAAATACTTTTGAGAGATGTAAAGTGATGAGAACCTTGTTTCTTCCTTTCTGATAATAGAACAAAGAACACTTCCATGACGACCTCCGCCACAGCCAAAGGGCCCTGCCAGCCTCTGCAAACCACTTCCAGCAAATCGTCTTCCAGGGCTACGCAGAATACAGTCACAAACCATCCACAAGTCTTCTCAAATTCTTCTCAGAATTCAGTTATTTCCAGAGAACATTCTGATGGGTGCGCTGAAAAAGTTAGTCCTTCAAAGTCACACACAAAAGGACTAACTGTAAAGGACTAACTTTGTCAGCATGCTGATAGGAATGTTCTCTGGAAATAACTGAGTTCTGAGAAGAGTTTGAGAAGACTTATGGATGGTTTGTGACTGTATTCTGCGCAGGACCCATTGGCTGTGGCAGAGGTGGTTGTGGAGGTGTTCTTTGTTCTATTATCAGCAGGGGTCATTTCATAGAAAAAGAGGTGCAGGAGCTCATTAGCATAACTCATTAGCATAACTTATTTGCATATGCCATACCCTTATTTGCATATGCAAAGTTTAAACCCCTTCTCTCTGGAGTTGCGCCGCAGGAGCAGCATGATCTCCCATTGTATCCTATGGCCCCATAGAATACAATGGAAAGATCCCTCCGCTGTGGAAGGAGAACTACAGAGAGAAGGGGTTTAAAGTTTATCTTCTCCAGTGGCTTCATAGTCATACAGTCCAGTCCAGAGAGGGCCAGAGGTGCCACTGTCCCCTAAAACTCCTTCAGCCCCTCCCAAAGAGCTCAGCAAAGCCATAGTCACAGCGGTGGCACTAACCACATCAGGTTCAGCATCAGCATTTGGTGCCTTCAGGGAAGCCTCTGTAGAAAGGCTCTCCTCACTTCTTTAGAGTTCCCTTTAGAGAGGGAACAAAGGTTGGTGTCTAGAGAGACAGGAAACATAAAGAGGGAGGTCTGGGCTCAGGCCAAGAAGGGACCGCAGAGCAAGTGGGGAGATCTAAGATAATGGAACCCAGAGGCAGAAAGAGTTCGGAATGACGCATAAGAGGGCAAAGAAAAAGGAGCATCCGAAAGAAGAACTTCCCAGTCTACAGAAGAGAGAGCGAAGGAGCATACAGGTTAGTGCAGCAACTGAAGAAGGTGAAACCAGGCAGAAAAACACCAAACCTGCTGCACCGCACTGTGCAAAGAGCTCTGGCACTCAAGTGAGCGGCGCTGGGTAGAGCTCTCCCCCCCAAGTGAGGAGAAGGAAGCAGCGCCACGGCGGAATAGAGGCGCAACACCAGGGAAGGCGCCAGCAACAGGTCAAGGGCTGGAAGTTGGCGATGGTGGGAATCTGAGAACGGGAGGCGGTTCCCGGGGACCGCAGTCAAAGACGGCATGGAAAGCAGCTCCTTGCCAGCCAACATGTCCGCCGCCCCGAGAAGCTCTCGGACACCTCGGATTGGCTGGCACAAGGCACGTGATGTGGCAGCCAGGCACTGGGTGCGGGTCACAGAGTGGAGTCATGCAGGTGGCCCCGCCACTGCCCCTCCCACATTGGCCCCCACGGGCAAGCTGTGTGTCTGGTAGGGGCACGAGGCGGAAGTGCTGCAGGAGGGCCGGTGCTCTTTGGGCGCCCGTGGGTGGCAAGACTGTTTCGGCAACAATTCACTCACCCTCTTCACAGGCAAGGAACCCAGAAAGAACGCTGCACTCATTTGGGGGCCGCCACCATTTCTCCTGCTCCTGGGCTGCCGGAGCGCTGCTCTAGCTCGCTCCGGCCCCAAATGACTCTTGATTATCAGAAAGGAAGAAACAAGGTTCTCATCACTTGAAATTTCTCAAAAGCATCTAGTTTGCGAAGTGCCCCAAGGGGCGGTACTTTCCCCAATGCTATTTAATATTTATATGCGCCCCCTTGCCCAGATTGCCCAGAGGCATGGGCTGGGTTATCACCAGTATGCGGATGGCACACAGCTCTATCTGCTGTTGAATGGCCAGTCTGACTCTAGACCAGGAGATCTGGACCTGGCGTTGCAGGCCATGGCTGGCTGGCTTAGACTGAGCCTACTGAAATTGAATCCAACAAAGACGGAGGTCCTGTGCCTGAGTCGGGGTGGCCCGGGGTTAGGGATCCCACTTCCACTCTTCAACAAGGCACTGTTGGTGCCAGCATCGGAGGTTAGGAGTCTGGGAGTGCTCCTGGATGCCTCCGTAACAATGGAGGCTCAGGTAGCAGCCGCTGCGAAGTCAGCCTTTTATCATCTTCAGCTGATCAGGCAGTTGGTTCCATTCCTTGAATGCAATGACTTGGTGACAGTGATCCATGCAATGGTCACCTTGAGACTAGACTACTGTAATGCTCTTTACATGGAGCTGCCCTTAACTCAAATTTGGAAGCTTCATTTGGTGCAGAATGCGGCAGCCCCACCCTTGGCACTCCCCTCACCCACCACTCTTGCTGATCTCCTTATCTACCTCCCTACCCTTGGCATTCAGTCACCCCCACTCTTGACCTTCCAGTACTCCCCACCTTTGGCATTCACTCACCCTTGCTCTCTTCTCACCTACCCCCCACACTTGGCATCCACTCACCCCAACCCTTGCTCTCTTCCCACTTACCCCCCACCCTTGGCACTCAACTATCCCTGAGCCCTTGGCATTCACTCATCCCACCCTTGCTGTCTTCCCACCTATCCCCCCACCTTAAGCACTCACTCACACACCCCACATTCTTGCTCTCTTTCCACCAAGTTCTCTTTCCATCTTAATTACCATCACTGCTGCTATCCATGGGTGTCTCGTGCCCCTGATCAGCAACAACCTGCCAAATTTTCTTCTACCCTTTGGCTGCTAGACTTGCCAAGGCTTGTTCACCCCATCAGCGTTGATGGCCTGTGTCAGCAAACCCTACATGGCTCCCAGCTGCCAGGCCCACCAGACCTTCTCCCCCCCTGACCCACCTTCAACAACAGAAAGTCCTGCATGATTCCCAGCTGCTGGGCCTGCTGAGCCTTCTTCCAACCATCAAGGGCAGTGAGCCCTGTGCAGCTCCCAGCCACTGGGCCCCTCTTAGGCTTCTCCCCCCTGGAGGCCTCCAGGAGAGGATCTGGGGATGGCACCAGCAGAGGGCACTGGGAACCACTCCAGGCCCCACCAACCACCTTATGCCCAGCAGCAACACTCCCTGAGAGTGGCTCAGAGCCCGGGGCAGCTCCCAGCATCCTCCACAGCTGCAGCTGGCTCCAGAGACTCTCCTGGAGTCCTCCACCATGCAGGTGGGCCAGGAGTGGCTCCTGGAGTGCTCCACTGTGGCAGCCAGTCTGGGGCAGCAACTGGTGTGATCTACTGGGGCGGCCAAGCCCGGAGCATCTCCTGGCGTCTGCTGGTGCCACGGCTGAGCAAGGAGCCACTCCAGTCATCCACCACTGCCACCACCGGGCAAGGAGCCAGTCCTGGCATCCTCCACCATGGCCGCCAGACCCCAGCACCAATGGTAAGTGCATTGTCGGTGCATGCGCAGACAACACTTTTTTATTTTGGGGCAATTTAAACCCCCCAGTAGATTTGTGCTAATATTAGGGATTTTTCTGCAAAAACAGAGAGTGTCCCAAGTGTACAAAAAAATCTGTGTACCCTCCATGTACTACCTATCTGTGGAAATAGGTATCTGCACGTAGGGGTCACAGTTGGGAATTAGATATATAGATATGAACCTTCTGGCACTTTAAATCTGATTTGGAATGAGGACTGATCTTACACCAGCTATAGCTTTGTAAATAGCTTAGTTCCATAATTGATGGTTGTTTATTGTTGCTTTATCTTAATTATTTTATATTTGTATTTTCACTGTTTTGATATTATCTAAATTATATACTTTGATTATATTTTGAGTGAAGCAGCATAGTTATTTTATCACAGCTTATGTTGATTTCTATATTTACGTACCACCTGGAGCTGTCTCAGGTCAGTGGAGCTGTCTCAGCTCAGAAAAATGGCATCGTGGGAAGGCTGAAACCCCCTTTCATCACATACCACCATCCCAGTCCAAATTGGACCTGAATATGCCTGAGATCTTGGTCCCAACATGGAACTTGTGGTTCACATTTGATTGTACAGATGCAGGAAAGACCCAGGGAAGACATAATGTATAGTCAGGCCAAGGCTCCACAAATCCCAGTTGCCAGGTCACCATGACACCTAGAAATTTCATTGCGGTGTTGAACATTTTCAGCAATGATTTTAATGTTGTGTTTCTTTACAAAACTCAGTAGAAGTACATAACTCATTTATTACTTCATATCAGAATGTTCAATTAAGTGGAGCTTTTCAAAGCAATAATGAAATCATGAGAAATTGGGGAGAAGTTAGGTTAAGGTTCAAGGTTAACTTTTTTGTTGTGATGATGACAACCAGGGTTATCCCATATTTATTTATGTACTACAACACTTTTGTCATAGCTTTAATAAAATTATGGGAAACGGAAGAGTTTAGGATTTTGATTTGTGGTAGCACTAACGGGAAATGCGAAGGACAAGAAAAAAATTGAAACAACAGTAACGGGATATTTTCTGCTTTTCCCAAGAATAGGGGAAAATTGGGAAAAATCTGGAAGAACAATGAGTTTTTTTCTCCAGCTTTCCCCAAGGGTAAGGGAAAATTGGGCAATTTGGAGGAGCACTAAAAAAAGCCTCCTATGATTTTTTCCCCTCTTGGAATTAGGGAACTGTTTTACATGACTTGCTGAAAATATATAGTATGAAAATATCTATTCTACAGCATTAGTTAATGATAATTCCAAAGTTTTCTATAGACATACATATTTTCATGTTTATTGTTTAAATATGAATATTTTGGCAGTAATTAGTATGCTATAATACCTTTCATTTTAATAGAGTTCAGTGCTTTCAATGTTATAAATTCTAACTTGATATCCTAAAATGCAGGCAGTAGCCCTACCTATTGTGAGGGTAAAAGAGTGCTCCTGTCAAATGTATAGGCTTTTTCTTTTCTTCTGTTTAGTACAGAAAATGTTTTTGACTTTATAGAAAACCAAATCATTCATAATTTTAAATTCTATAAATATGACAAGTAGTATAATTTTATATTCTGAGTTAAATTCTATAAATATGACAAGTAGTATAATTTTATATTCTGAGTTATAGATTATGGATTTATGTTAAACAAGAAAAATATATTTAGGTTCGATAGTTAAGCTTGTATTGCATCTATTTCGATTTTTCTTGGGGGGAGGAGGACTCCCCCCCCCAGTGGCTTCAAAATTTCTGGAAAATTTCCATTTGTAGCAATAACTAGGAAATGTGGTTATTAAAATACCAAACACTGAAGGCTGCAAAAGAGGACCTGGCTCCTAGAGCCAAAGCAAATTTGTTAGGGCCTTGGTTGGGCTATATTAGCTAATCTCCTTTAGCTCAGCCTGCAAGAAGGCATAGAAATAATTTGATTTATTGAACAGTAGCAAATATGAGATACACAGAAGAAGGTAAGTAGTCTGTTTTGTGCTCCATTTTCTTTTCAAGACTATGGGCCAATTCATACTTTATGCTGTAAATGATACATGTCATAAATCCAGGTTGGCAACAGAACATGAATTCTAGTGTTGCAGTTAGGGCTTAGGGTTGCCAGGTCCCTACCTTTTCCCTGTAGGGGGCTCCAGGCTCCTTTCCTGGCTCTTCTTGTGTGCGCGAAGTGTGCCCGATGCGGTGATGTCACCCGGAAGTGACATCATTGCACTAGGCACATCGTGGGGGTGCTCGAGAGTTTGGCCCAAAACTCTATGGTCATCATACAGTTTTTGGCTGAACGCTAGAGCGCCCCCCCCACAATGTGCCCGGCGCAATTATGTCATCTCTGGGTGAAGTGGGGCCCAAAATCGGGGGGAAACCCACCCCCATCGGGGGAATGGCAATCCTATTAGGGCTGCACCAAACGTTCACAGGCAGACATGCTTAGTTTGTGCTTTCAGGGATCGAAAAATTCCCATAAGGCCCTTTGTTTACCTTCCTTGCTACTGTCACAAGTTGTTTGCTGCCTGATTGGCTGATGCTTTGACAGTGTGTGTGTGTGTGTGTGTGTTTATAGCCTGAATGGGCACCCCCCACACTAGGGTTGTCAACTTCCAGGTGGGGCCAAGAGATGTCCCAGAATTACAAGCAGTTTCTAGACTACAGAGTTCAGTTTCCCTGGAGAAAATGGCTAATTTGGACTCTGTGGCATTATACCATGCTGAATTCCCTCCCCTCTCCAACAATATCAGCAAAAGGGGAAGGAGTGCTTTGCACAAAGGACCAGTGTTTGCAAACAGCCTTCCCCCATATTTTACCTGGACCCCAGTTGCATTACCTAGGGCTGTGAACTTCCGGTTGGGAAATTCCTGGAGATTTGGGGCTGGAATAGGGTTGCCAGGTCCTACCTGGCAGCCGGCAGAGGGATCCTTGGTCTTTTCCGAGAGCTTCTGCTGTGTGTGCGCGGTACACACACAGCGTAATGACATCTCCCAGAAGTGACATCATCACATTGCCAACGTCATGGTGGTGTCGCTCTAGTTTTTGGGCAGAACTCTATGGTTTTTAGCCAACTTTACCTTAGAGTTTGAGGTGTGGGAAAGGAGTAGAAATCAGGACTGTTCATTATAAAGGAAATATGAGGAGGAAGGCTGAAGTGAGATTGATAGGATTAATAATTGGAACAGAAAAGAAGTAGCTCTGGTGTGAGGCAAGTCCATTGTCTGGAGTATGCAGATGTCGGCAGGGTGGAGAGAAAATTACAAGTGTCAGAACAAGGTCTTATGTGCTTCCCAGGGTCGCTGCCTAGGTATGATTATGGGGCCTGCCAGTCCTAGTGTCCATCTTTGTGTCCACTTATGTCAAGGTGCCTGGTGTATGGATTCCCTTGGGGGGGTCCATTGCTGGTTGAAATGACCCTTCCTGAGAAACAGAGGGTTGGCATGTTTACACCGACCTGACATGCATGCAGCCCTAGATAACAGAATAGCTCAGGCAACTAGAGCCCACTGAGATACTGCAATGATTGGCAGAAAGTGGAAACACTGAACACAAACATGCCTGTCAGGACAATCCTGTTCCTGACATATCTCTCTCTCTCTCTCTCTCTCTCTCTCTCTCTCTCTCTCTCACACACACGCCCAAGAAATCAAAACAGGACAGCAAGATGCCAGAACAACACAAAGGCTTTTGTCCACTCCTGAATGGCAGAAATTTTGTTTTGATTTGGAACATTTCCAAGATTTACAAATTATGAATGGGTTTGGAATGGGTGGGATCCGTATAATGTTCTGAAGAAAAATTCCATTAGCTGTTGTAGATTTTCTGGGTCGTCTGACCATGGTCTTGGCATTGTAGGACCTGACGTTTCACCAGTAGCTGTGACTGGCACCCTCAGAAGTATAACACAGAAAGACGGAGTACTCTCTGTGTCAAGAGCTGTGTCAATTCCTTTGTTTTTTGTTGTTCTTGGATTGCCTGACATGACCTATCTTCCTTGGGAGTCAGAAGCAAGGAGCTTGTTGCGGAAGGGCAACAAACATGGGTTTGAAAACAAAAATGCACATTCATTGAAAGAGTTTTCAAGGCGTTAACATAAGTTATACTGTGTGTGGTAAGCCTCGTTTGTTTACAAAGCGGTGAATAAGGACTCAGTGCGGCTCTGGTCTTCTCCTTGAGTTTCCTGCACTCAGGCCTACGAATACTGGCTCTTTCCACTCAGAGCTCTCTTCAGGTCATTTATGTGACTCTGGTTATTTGTTCAGGAGTAAAAAGCTCTCTGCACCTGCCCCCACACACGCTCTAATATATAACTTCTTATTCATGATTCATGTATTATGTTACCAAGCTGAGCTCTGACATGAGAAGCTGATTCTAGAACTGAGCCCCTGTCCAAGTGGAACGTTGGCTTTTCTGCTCAAAGACGACTCCACACCCCCAGCTCCCTTGGACTGTGTGATGTTGGGCAAAGAGAATGGATTTCCAGTCAATTAGCCAGATTGAAGCAGTAACATCTGTGGGCCAAGAATAGCCTTTTGCCAATATTTGTCCGTGCTTTATTAATAATCAGCTCCCACTCTGATTAGCAGCACAGTAATAAGATTCAGCTGTGACCTAAATTTAACTCTCCTAATGGAGACTTTAAAAACGATTGCATCTGTCATTACGTCAGCCACGCCAGGTCACCCAGGTGAGTAGGCTCCCAGCTGCAAAAGAGAGAATAAGCACTGCTGTTGGCACTGCAGGATCCTCATTCCCTGAGCACTGCCACAATTGGATGGGATATGCCTGAATTACAGATTGTCTCTCTTGAAGGCCCACATGTCCATGACTTCTGGGTCATGTTTTAGGGACTCCACGATTGTTAGATATTTGTTGAAAGGCCCACTTGACCCACCATCCTAATTCAGGTTGGGGAAGCACAATTAACCCATAGTACTGACGGCAGCGGAGTAATGGCGACAGCAGAGACGATCTGAGGATGTGGCGACGACGGATGGAGGCGGAGCTGTGATGATGCGACGACACATAGGACGCAGCACAGCGGAGCCTGAGGGACGTTAGCCGAGCTGCAGTCGGAGCAGCCGCGCGCCAGAGGAACACCAGCTGAAGCCTGCCGAGGATGCCGTCGGCCCATCCGAAGCGCCGAAAGTAACATCAGAAGCCCGCCTGCCTGCCCGAAGAGAAAGCAACAGAACATATGCTGCTGGGTGCCGGTAGGCAGCCCCTTCCCAAAAATGAATTGTGGCTCTAGATTAGGAATAATTGGTATATATACCCTCTGTAAACCGCTCTGAGACTCTTTGGGGTCAAGGGCAGTATAGAAATCGAAACTATAAATAAATAAATATAAGTTATAGGTAAAAGGGAAGGAGGGTGTTGGTGAAGTTAATATGACCTCTTGTATGAGGGCAAAATTACATTATGTGATCTGGTTGCATGGCAGAACATAGAAAAATGCTTACGTGCAGGGCCACTTCATCAGGTTAATTCCTGGAAGGGGACGGTGATGGGCTATGAAACAGGCTGTCCAGAGTCCTCAGCTGACTGGCCTCCTAATATGCCTCCAGCCTTACTTGGGTTTTCAGAAGAGGAAAGCAATCAAGTGCCTCCATGGGATCTTTTTATATCTAATGCAAATGGCTTTTTGAAGCATTTCAGTTGATGTGCCCATGCTGTTTAGTATAGCGTTTGAAGCAGGCTGTAGCCCAGGGCTCCAAAGCCTGCAATCTTTGAGGTGTGCATTAGCTGTGGCACAAGAGATTGTGTCTGAGCTCGAAGCCCTGCCTATGTGCAGCTCTGGCTGCTATTTATACCCAGGCAGGTGGGTGACTGGTTAATTTTAGCTTGGTGCCAGGGCTGTCTCACCAGGGAACTGGCGGGCAGTGTGTGAGCGAGTGTGTGTTGGTGTGTGTGAACATTCGTACTTTTATTTTAAAGATGGAGTGAGAAAAGTGGGACAGCAGCCCCTGGTACTTGTCATCTGACTGTGCACAAAGGTGACAGCAGAGAGGCACAGTTACAGCAACATGTGTTTAGGACAGGAGCTAATTAATTGAGTGGAGGTTTTCATTATCACTAAGCTACAGTGAGAAAAGGACGGGGTATGTAGGTCAAAGGGTGGTGCACCAGAGCACAGAACCTTGGGTGGTGCTCTCTATTCACATACGGAACACAGAAGAGTTACTTGCATGGTCTGGGTATAGGTCAGTGATGGCGAACCTTTTAGAGACCGAGTGCCCAAACTGCGACCCAAAACCCACTTATTTATCGCAAAGTGCCAACACGGCAATTTAACCTGAATACTGAGGTTTTACTTTAGAAACTTTATTTCTACATTAACTTAAGATGATCCAAACAAAGTAAGGAAAGCAATCCCAAATGCTTTCATTTACTTAGAATTATTTGGCAGAGAATTCGACACTTTAATGATGGTCTGGGCCTGGCTGGGGCGATGGCACGCGTGCCCACAGAGAGGGCTCTGAGTGGCACCCGTGCCATAGGTCCGCCACCACTGGTATAGGTTGTGGGGTCTCAGCTTTGGGCTCAGGCTTTCCTTTCCTCCACCCTCCTCCTAGAGTTGCCGGGTCCCCCCTAGCAACTGATGGGGGATGAGGAGACTTACCTGGAGAAAGAGAAAGGTCTAGGCCTCGATGCTGGTGTCACATAGGTGATTCCATCACATCAGTGACGTCCAGGTGATGCTCTGGTATTTGGGCAAAAACTCTGTGGTAAAACTAGATTCTACCATAGAGTTTTTGCCCAAATATCAGAGCATTGCCTGGACATTACTGGTGTGATGACATCACTTCCTGTACAACATCTGTGATGAGGCCTGGGCCTTTTTCTTTTTCCAGGTAAGTCCCCCCCCACTAGCCAGCTGGGGGTCAGGGCCTGATGGTGGGGAACCTCTGCCTCCACTGGGGGATCTGGCAACCCTACTTCCTCTACTGGGATGCTTGTCTTTTCACCCTGACTTCCTGTAACAGAGCAAACTATAGCTTGCTGTTGCATGCAATTCATCCTCCAAACCAGAATTAAATATTTTATAATCAAACAGGGGTGTGGCTCAGTGCTCCTCTAGTTAAATGCAACAAGTATTAGGAAACACCTTGATCTGTGATCTTGTAGACCAATTGCCTGTTAGGGATGACAGTACAGAGCTAGATGGACCAGTAGCCTGACTTGGTATAAGGCAGCTTCGTATACTCATAATTTTGCAGTATCCATTTTCATAGTCTGCATGCTTCTGCTGCAAACACGTATTCAGCTTCAGTTGAGTATACAGCTACTGTTTCTTGTTTCCTGCTGTTCCAGCTGACTGCTTCATCACCATAAAAGAATAAGTGTCCACTGGTTAAATTTCTGTCTGTAGTATCTCCTGCCCAGTCTCCCACTAGTCTGGGATTGTCACTTGTTGGGAACTTTAGTTTCAGATGTGCAGTGCCATGCACGTACTTTGCAAGTCTTTTGACTGCATTCCAGTCCCTTTTGCTTAGCAATTCTGTCTTTCTGCATAACATGCCCACAGCTGCTGTGATATCAGGATGCATCAATGTGCTTATGTACAGCAGTCTTCCAATTGCTTCTCGGTATTGCTTGTTGTCAGGCAGAAGTTTGCTACTTCCTTGCTGCTTCAGGTAGTTTGTTTCCATAGACTTGCTTGCTGGTTTAGCTCCTTTCATATTCATATAGTCCAGAAATTCTAGGATTTTCTGCTTTTGGTTGAGAAGAAAGCTTCCATCTTCTTCTTGTTCTATTTGTATTCATAGCTAGTAGTTGATGTTTCCTTATTGTTTCACTTCTACTTCTTCATTCAGATGTAAAAATATTTCATCATAGTCCTCCTTGTCACCATAGCATAAAATCAGATCATCCACATAAGTCAGAATGTAAGTCCATGTGTTCTCTGTATGTCTTGAGTATAGGCAATGTTCTGCCTTGCCTTGCTCAAATCCTTCCTTGGTTAACATCTGATGAAGTTTCTCATTCCAACATCTTGCAGCCTGTTTTAGCCCATAGATGGTCTTTTGAAGTTTACACACAAGTGGATTGTCTTTGGATTGTTCAGATCCTAGTGGCTGTTCCATGTAAACATCTTCCCTTATTTCTCCATGTAGAAAAGCAGTCTTTATATCCAGATGCTCCACGTGCATTTTCCTTGTTGCTGCTATCATCAAGAGCATTCTTATGGAAGTATGTCTCACCACTGGTGTGAAGGTTTCATCGTAGTCTTCTCCATACTTCTGAAAGTATCCTTTAGCAACCAATCTGGCTTTGTATCTTTGTATTTCCCCTTCTGCATCATGCTTGGTTTTGAAGATCCACTTGCATCCTACTTCCCTCTTCCCTGGAGGCTGTTCTGTAACTGTCCGTGTTTGGTTTTTGATCAGAGATTCAGTCTCTTCTTCTGCAGCTTTTCTTTTTTTCTGCTTCTTTTGCAGCCATTTTTGCTATGTTTTCCCATATGGAAGGCTCAGGTATAGCTTCTGCCTTTGCTAAATAAGGAAGTCTTCTTGGTGCTACTCCTTTGTTTGATCTGGTTGATCATCTGACACTTGGTTCTGCTGTCCCTTCTGGTTCTTTAGGTTTGGCAGGTCTATCATGTGTGTTGTCCACTGAGCTCAGATGTGCTGTTTCTGTTTGCTGAGTTTAATTTTTCTCTGTTGGTGTAGATTCACTGATATCTACTTTCTCCATGTTACTTGATTTCTCTTTTTCATCAATGTGGACCACATTCTATAGCTTGACTGTTTCGGTTTCTGGGGAGAGGATTCTGTACTCTTTGCATCCCAGTACATAGCTGACAAAAAAGATCCATCTTGGTCTGCTTTTCTTTAGAAATGTAAGTGTAGGTCTTTGATCTAAACATTTTTAGATTATTCAGGCTGGGTTTGTGCCCATACCACAGTTCAAATTGTGTACTGCTTGCACCTTTAGTAAGTAATCTGTTTTGCCAGTAGGTAGCAGTGTTGATTGCTTCTCCCCAGAATTTGTCCGGTAGCTCTGCCTTAAGGAGCATACATCTGCACATTTCAGTGAGAGAGTGATTTTTCCTTTCTGCTACACCATTCTGCTCTGGAGTGTATGGGACTGTAAGATGATGCTCTATTCCTTGTTCAGTCACATAATTCTTCATCTCATGTCTCATGCATTCCCCTCCATTATCAGTGCAGATTGCTAGTGGCTTTCTTTGAAATCTGTTACTGACCACTGCCATGTATACTTCAAATTTTTCCAGCACTTGACTTTTCTTTTTAATTTAGGTAGGTCACAGTGTATCTTGAGAAGTTATCAATAGAAGTCAGTGCATATTTATTCCCTCTAGGGGTCTGAGTTTTTATTGGTCCACAAATATCACTGTGTATCAGCTCTAGGGGTTGTGTCAGGTCCCACAGCAAACAACGTAGTACACACTTGCAAGAAGGTTTTACTTTATTGAAGCCATGGAGCACTTGAACAGAGGCACTGTTCAGAATAACAATTCCTCAGAGAGCTAGAAAGGTTAAAGCAAGTTTATAATAATTACAGCCAATAAGCATGGTTCCCGCGCACACCCAAAGGGTTACTCTCGCGTCCAAACCTTGGGAAAACAACTGCTACTTTATTATAAATAATCCTGCAATTCACACAGTCTCTACTAATTACAGACAAAGCAAAGCGCACTTGCTCTTTCTCCTGTGGCCTTGGCTAGATAACGTTACATCAAAGCATGGCTGGCGTATACTGAAAGGAATGCAAAGCAATAGGGAAAATGTGCGCATGATTACCTGAGCGCATGTATGGGGGGGGGAAACAGCGTATAGATGCAAACAATAATAAACATTTGGCAGCTTGCTGACAGGTTGCTGTGTTTGGCTTGTGCCATGCTGTTTGCCTTTGCTCAGGCACAGGAGACACACCATTCTTCAGTAGGACATCTGCTCATTGGCCTGCCTTTAGTTAAACTCTGGCTTTCAAGTTGACTAATTACATAATTTTCCCTTTGTCCCAATCACCTGTGCCATAGCCTGGAGCAATCTTTGAGTTTGCATTGCTTTGCAAGGTTTGCTTTCTGTGTATAAGCATCAAGAGTGTACAAATCCTGATTCACAACTCCAGTTGCAATTAATTCTCCTCTCTGTATGATAAAACATTTCTTTCCAAAAGATGCTGTCATACCTTTCTTTGCCAGTGCTCTTACAGATATAAGATTATTCCCTAGCTTTGGGACATAAAGTCAGTTTGTAATGAGGACCACTTGGATTTCTTCATTTGAGAGCTTGCATTTTATCATCCCGGAGCTGATGCCTTCAGCCATTACAGAGTGTCCATCTGCAACACTTAATATTTCTCACTTTTGCTCATCTAATGTTTCAAAAAATGCTTTATGAGCACACATGTGGGCTGTGGTCCTGCTGTCTATAAACCAAGTATCACTTTTTGTGGCTCTTTGTTTTTTTTAACCTGTTTATTAAGAGGAAGTATAACATATCAAGAAATATAATAACTGCAAAACTGAAAATCCTGAAAGTCCTGAAAATCCAAAATTACAAACCAACCAGTTAGTCATCAATACAGATTTTTACAACATACATCAACAGTCATAACAAACTAAGTTAGATAGAACTAAATCCAATCACCTATACATAGATGGTACGTGAGCTATGAATCCCATAGAATTGAGTCATTGGTGATAATATAAAACATTTCTTTATTGGCTGCTCCTTATATCTTTGGAGCTTCCTCACTGTTTCCCCCCTTTGCTTTGTAAAAGGCTTTCATCTGCTTAGCAGTAGAACAGTCCCTCTCAATGTGGCCTCGCTTCCCACAGAGATGACAGGCAGATATTAAGAGTCATTAAGATGCCAACTGCTAAGGCTGTTTGGGCTGAGTTGGAATGATCATTGTTGGCATTCCATACAGTCTGTTGCTCTGGATCCTAACTACATCTGTAGCTGAGAGAGAGAGTATTCTGAGTGTGGCACTTCTGAGAAGAAGGAGGAAATTGCCCTAAGAGTAGCAATCTGAAGATAGACAAGGAATGACAGGTAACAGGAGATAGAAGGTGCTGTCCTCATTATCCTATCTAATTGTCCTCTTGCTGCCCTCTGCAGGGTCTCCTCTTCTTTTTTGTACACCAGACATTGCCTTTCCCAACATTCAGGAGATGCTGCAAGGCCTGCCTGTTTGCCAGGGATTTTGAGGGGGTTTGAATAACTGGCATCTTTTAGGGGGGAGAAAGAGAGAGATTTGGGGTTTGCTGTTTTATTTTCGGTTTTAACTGTAAATCTTTTTAACTATTATAGTAAGCTGCCTTGAACCATGAGGAAAGGGAGGATATAAATATTTTCATTAACAAATACTGTTTTGTGGCTTTTATCTCCAGGTAGTTGTCATATGTCTGTATTTTATGTTTAGGTAGGCATTGGCAGCCTGGAATAGGCTCTCATTAACCTCAGCTGAATTGCTTCTGGCCACTGTTGAAATACACACACAGCCCATTAACAATAAATAAAGCAGTTTCTTCTTGGTGTAACAACCAAAGAACAAAGGGCAGGGTGCACAACTTCTTTGTACTGGATAAATGTAGTGGCCTGGGTGTAGAATGTAGAAGACCTGGGTGGGTGTTGACTGTTCAGTTCCAGGCTTCCTTGAATGAGACTGATTATCTGGGCCCATTTCAGTCCAGCTTCAGGCCAAGTTGTAATACAAAAACTTATTTGGTTATCCTGATTCATACAGAGACTGCCTGTTTTGCATGGGACTGCACTAGGGTTGCCAGCCTTCAGGTGGTATCTGGGAATCTCCTGCAATTACAATTTCCTTGAGAAAATGGCTGCTTTGGAAGCTGGACTCTATGGTGGAATCGGGCCCCGGGGGAACCCCGCCCCCGGCGTGCGCGTCATTAGGAAGTGACGTGGGCACGCCGGGCATGCTGGGGGCGGGGCCACTGCCATAAAAGGGAAAACTCTATGGTTTTCCCTTGTATGGCCGTGGCCCTGCCCCCAGCGTGCCAAGCGTGCCTACGTCACATCCGGGTGACGTGCACGCGGCGCGCACACACACTCACCCGACGCCCGGCGAAGACTGATTTGGCAACCCTAGAAGGAACAGGTTTGCAGCTTGGAGGTACAGTTTGGTGTAGTGGTTAAGTGCGCGGACTCTAATCTGGGAGAAATGGGTTTGATTCCCCACTCCTCCACTTGTACCTGCTGATGTGACCTTGGGTCAGTCACAAGCTCTGGCACAGCTGTCCTTGAAAAAGAGCAGTTTTTGCCAGTGCTCTCTTCCTCCTCCTCCTCCTCCTCTTCTTTTAGATCTGGAGTTAGAGTTGGGAAGGCTAAGTACCTTTGCCCAGCTTAGACTGGTGAATCAACTGCAACATTTCTTCAGTAGGCACAGTTTGGATATGGCTATCTGTGTGGCGATCACATCCAGGCCAGGTTGTTGCATTGCCCTCTGTTTGGAGCTGCCCTGGAAAATGGGTTGGAAGTTGCAGTTGGTACAAAATGCTGCAGCCATGTTACTCCCTAGGGCTGGCTGCAGGAAATACATCACAACAATCTGAAAAAAAGAGATCACTGACTGCTTATTTGTTCTGGTACTAATTCAAGGTGCTGATTATTATCTTTAAAGCCCGAAATGGTCTGGGGCCCCAAAGGAGCATCCTTCTCCTATATGACTGCCCAAGAGCTGCCAAGCAGGCCTTTCTCCACCCCATCCCACCCTGCACCAATGGAATAAGGGGGTGGCTACAAGGGAGGGGGCCCTTTCCATGGTGGCCCCCAACTTCTGCAGGGATGAGTGTCTGGGGTATATACATGTGAAATAAATTAATATATATTGAGGTGCCTGGATTACTGTTTGCTTTACTTTATAAAACAAATACTACCATTAACCTCAGAAGTGAAGACCCTGCAAACTGCATGGATTGTGAAAAGCTGCCCCCGTGCCTCTTTTCAGCCAAGCCTTTCCCCCCTTTGAACATAAAAGTATGAGAAAGAGTTCTGTGTGGTTAGAAAGTTTGTCTGCAGCACTTTAATCAAGATGCTTTAATCAAGCACTTTAATCAAGAACTGCTACTGCTTTTGAGCCTCTTGACATTTAGGTTCTCCACCCCCTTGACACCCTCCTGAGACTGCTGCTTGACCCTTTCATTGCTGCTGTGATTCAAGTGCAAAGACTGTGAGCATCTAGAAAGGGGATGAATCTTCCTGTCCTCAAATTTTCAGTCATAACGTATGAGAAGGAAGGCATCTGCGTTGGCACACTGTGCCCAAGTGACCCTTCTGCTCCCTGAAAGTGGCATAAGCAGTCTCTGCTTGTGTGCTTCTCCAGGTTTCGGAATAATGAATCTTAAACCCTCTAAGCAGTTGGCTGGGGCAGGGAGGAGAAGGAAGTGAGTATGTAGGGGGAATTAGATTGGTCGGTTTAAGGCAATAGCAGCCGCCAAGGGTCCGTTTAGCTGCTTCTGACTTTCACATCTGCCTTAAGGTGAGCTCTAGCTAGAGTTATTGCCTCTTAGAGTA
This sequence comes from Gekko japonicus, assembly GCF_001447785.1. Classification (NCBI taxonomy): domain Eukaryota; kingdom Metazoa; phylum Chordata; class Lepidosauria; order Squamata; family Gekkonidae; genus Gekko; species Gekko japonicus. Next base: position 1,592,404 of record NW_015169174.1, read on the forward strand.
TGGAAGAACAGCTAGAATTCATTTGCACTTATTTAACATGCGGTTTAATTAAAAGCAATTTAATATAATCCAGTTCACTAATTAAAGCTTAGCTAGAAAAAAAAATAATGACCTGGCCGCAGGAAGAAGCAAGAGGGTAGCGGCTGCGGGACAGACTCCTTTGTTCGGAGTGTGAAAATGGTCTCCAGTTCACCCAGGAGCTTGCAGCAGGGTCCAATCCTGCCCCAGTAGCTTACCTTCCATTTCTCGATGTTCCGTCTCTTGTGCTTACCCCCACTAGGTTCCCCCCGGGCCAGCCAGTTATTTTTAGACAGGTGCCATGTGTTGGAGAAGAACAATTAATGTAATTGGTTTGGGGAGCCTGGTTCATGCGCGCGGCCGAGAGCTCAAAATTTACCTAGAAGGGACTGACACCCCACGGAACGAGAGGACTGGGGAGCCAGGGCAAAGGGGGGCCGTGCATCGGGCATGGAGACATGGAGAGGGAAACCCCACACAGCGACAGCCTCCTGTATGCCTCCCTTATTATCATCCTCCTCGTCATGTCCTACTGGTTTACTACCAAGTGCTTCAAGATCCTCAGCGGCATTGAAGGTAGTTTGGGGCTTGGAGGGCTGGTGGAGAGGGAGTGCTAAAGGCTAGGCCCAGGTGGAGCTATCGGAAAGGGACAGGAGGGCATTTCGTCCTGAACAGCAGGAGGCAGGGGTGGGTGGGGAATGTATGGATAAACGGTCCTTCACTTCCTTTACACCCTCAGTGTGTCTCCTCTATTCTTTACATCCTCCCAGTCTGATCCATCAGCATCTATCTCCTGTGACTGCTTTTCTGTGGCTCTATTTTTTTTTGTCTTTGGTGCTGATGACCTGGATTTATAATGACCCCTCAGATCTCCACCCTAGGATGCAAACCCAGCATTGATGGCCATCCCCAGTGCTTGAATTCCTAAAATGAGCATTTCTGAGATTTGCATCCTCTGATTCAAAAGCTCTTTCTTCCAGTCCCAGTCACACGTGGGCTAGTTGTGGCTTTTCAGTATCAGGCAAATGCACTCTGCATATGCCCTCGATTAGTTCATTCACATCCTCCAGGACTGCTGAGAGTCACTTCTGGGACTGATCCTTGGCACATGTAGCACAAATTGACCCATGGAATTAAACAGATTGCAGGATGTTCCTTGTGTGATTGTTTCCTGGCTCAGCCAACAGTTTTCACATTGCACAGTGATGGGAAAAACAGAAGGGACAGGGAGTCGTATTTTGCTTTCTTTTATTCTGCTGTAAAGCCTGAACCAGGATTTAAAATGTTTACCTGTAGTTGTCTGGGAGTTATCTGGGGCTCCTAGATGCCTGTGCCTCAGTTTTCCAGAGCCCATAGTACTAGCATTGGGGGCTGGGGACTTGGCAGTGCATTCTTTGGGGTGCCTCCTAGTTTTCAGTTCTGCTGGCTAAGCACTGAATTTTGGAGATTTGTCAGCCACACAGACACAAGAGAATTTGATAACCACAAAAACACAGGACATTAGCTGGGAAGAGATTGTGAGTAGTAAAGGCTTGTGTTCAGCAACATTCTCAAACAACAAGATTGTGGGATAGGCTGCAACCACCTAAGTCTCTAGAGTAAGGATGGCCAATGTTTCACCCTGGCTTGCTGGATTCTCCCCAGCCAAACTCTTAATTCACACACTCCAGAACAGTTTGGTTTAGGAGAGTCTCAGCTGCCAGGCTAATGAGTACTGGTAACTACTTCTTCTCTTCCTGCCAGCAGAGACCCACTGAGTGGAATGTGATCACTGCAGAGGAATCTGCAGCACGATGATTTCCCATTCCCAGTGTCAGCTAGGTGAGAAGCTACACCTTTGGTGGTGCAAACTGACCAAATAAATGGTGGGAGTTCAGTGTAGCTTACAGGCTACAAATTGGCCATCCCTTCTCAAGGGCACTGCTGTACACAGATCCACACACTCTGGTAACTTGTGGCTTATTGACAAAGGGGACGTCAGCCCTTCTTCTTGTGTTTATTTTTTTAAATTTTATCTCACCTTATCTGCTTAGAATCAAGGTGGCTAACAAAGCAAAAGCAAGTTGTGGACACATACACATATAACAGTTCATCAACAAATTTTAAAAGGGTATAAGCCAGTGTTCCCTCTAAGCTGAGTTAGTGTGAGCTAGCTCACAGTTTTTTAGCCTCCAGCTCACAGATTTTTGTCTTAGCTCAGGAAGGATGGCTCCAGAGCAAACTAATTTATGCAGCAGCCAAATCGCTTACTCGCAACTTTCATGCCAGTAGCTCACAAAGTAGAATGTTTGCTCACAAGACTCCACAGCTTAGAGGGGGCACAGGTACAAACAATGCACAAGATAAAAATGCATCCAGATCTGCCTAAAGAGTTTCCCCTCCACCCAATGCTTTCTGAAATAAAACCTAGAGCCCTGCCCAGTCAGCCAGTGCCAAGAACAGTCCCCATCTGTTCACTGAACTTGTGAAATCTGCTCACTATCTCGGCTCAAGCTACAAGTGACGCTGCCATTCCAAGGTTAGAACTCATGATGTATCATTTGGGTCTGAAAAACCTCTAGACCGGTAATCTGATTTAGGGTCCTGGCCCTGGGGGAAGGGGTGCTAACCTGTGTCATCTCTCCCTTTCTCTTTCCACTGGTGTTGTGCTAGAATGGCTGGTTTCTCAACAGCTATACCAGTTCTTAGTCTGGGCAGTAATAACAGTGGAGTATCTGTGCCAGTCCAGGCACTGTTTCCCTCCCTGTTCCATAGATCATTGTGGAGATACTTTCTCTCATTTGCTCATCAAATCTCTCTCCATTTGGAACCACCTGATTCGAACTGCGTGGGCCCGGAGGGGTGTGTGTGTTAATGTGTATGCTTTGCTCATTTGTTTTGGAAGCTATCAGCTGGCTTGCACATTACTAGACTCAGTGGCTGCTAGGCCAGATATTTATGTATGTTTAAGCAGAAGAACAGATTGTAGTGCCTGGCTGCAGTGTGATCTGGAGTGTGGTGCAATATGGACTAAGTACATCTGTGCCAAAATAACTCCCATCTGCCATCAGTCCTATGGCTAGGAATAGGCATGAACCGCCTCATGAACTAAAGTTCATGACAAATTTCGGCCGGTTCGTGCTTCATGAAATCAAGTTCGTGGCAGTTCACCTTGCACAAACTTTCCACAAACTTGCAAGCTGTTCGCGGAGGTTTCTGCAGGTTCATGAGTGGAGAAATTTCCAGACAGACTGTCTCCGCTCAATCTAAATGTTTACAGAACTTCAAAGTAGCAACTTGGAGGACATGCAGAGGAGCATTCGGGGGAGGTCCATTGCAAATTTGGTGTCTCTAGCTTGCACAGGATCTGTTCTATACATTCCCGAACCTCAGTCATTTTGGGAGGTACAGGTTCAGTAGGTTCAGTAGTGTATAGAATGGATCCTGTGCAAGCTAGAGACACCAAATGCACAATGGATCTCTCCCAGATGCTCCTCTACAAGTTTGGTGTGTGTAGCTTGCACAGGATCTGTTCTATAGATTCCTGAACCTCCTGAACCTGCACCTGTCAAACTGACACCTGACAGGTGGTCATTTTGATGGGCAGAGGTTCAGGACTGCATAGATTAGATCCTGTGCAAGCTAGACACACCGAACGCAGAGGGGGTATCTGGCTGACTCTCCTCTACCTGTCCTCCAAGATTGATTAGGATTGGATTTATGGGATCCAAGTTAAGCCCCCCCCCCAAGAAGGTGCCCCTAAGAAAGTGCTTTCTGGGGAAATGACAGGCAGTCATATCCCCAGAAAGCACTTTCCTGGGGCCACCTTTGGGAGGGGGCATAACTCAAACCCTGTAAATCCAATCCTCACCAAACTTGGAGTGCAGGTAGAGGAGAGTTAGCCGGAGATTCCCTGTGAGTTTGGTGTCTCTAGCATGTGGGGGGCATTCTACTTCCTCACAATTCGTGAGGTGGCTAAAAATTCATGATGGTCCATGGTTTGTAAACTGGGCATGTCATGAACTATGAACTGAACTGCATTTTCCTGGTTTGTGCCCATCCCTAGCTATGGCCCAGGGGCAGTAGCTATCACATTGTTGAGGAGGGCAGAGAGTGAGTCCCTGGACTCAGTCCAAGAGTTCCCTTCCTCCCCCCCCCCAACAGGCCAGCAGCAGCAGCAGCAGCACTGAGGCAGTACTAGTTTGTTAGAACAATGGAGAGAGGGCTTAGTCTGTCCCTGGGCAACACCCTCTTTCTTCCCAGGGTATCATCAACTCTGTGAGGAACAGCCTAATTCTCTCTTCTTCTTTTTATGCCCCCCGAAGGGGATTTTTTATTGCATTTTCTATAAACGACAAACGACAATGAAAAAAATGGGAAGGGAACATCTACATCTAAGGAGAAAGGAAAGAAAACCACTAATAACTAAAACCCCAAGAATAGGAGATCATTACATCAGCTTATATGTGTTAGTCTAAAATGCTAGTAGTACATTGAACATAGTCCATTAAGCTAAATTATTCATCTTTTAAACCATTTTTAAACTATTTAAAGACAACCTCAGGAGCATCATTTATAACAAATGCTTTAAGGCACCATTCAGAGTTCTTCAGCCTTCACTTTGCTTTGTCTTTTCTAATCCTCAATTGGTATTCTTGTTTAGGGGCAGCTGCCCCCTTTCCTGAAGCAGAGTTCTTGTCAGAAGACACAGAGTCCAATTCACCATTAGATTTGCTATCATCTTCTTCTTTAGTGTCCTCAGATGGCTCTCTCAGTTGCAGTCTCAAGAACTCACGCACTTTGAAAACAGTCAATTTTTTCTTTCTTATCCTGCAGTTTAAAAATGCCTTCGGGGGTCAGCCATCTGTAGGAAATGCTGTTTGTTTGTAAGAAAAGAATTAAGTCTTTGTACTTCTTCCTCTTCTTCCTTATTTCAAATGAGATGTCTTTTAAAATCCTAATGGTATTGGCTCCGATTTTCAGGGGTATTCCTGTAGTTGCTTTCAGGATTGAATCCCTCATGTGTCTCTTCAAGAAACTAACCACTATCTCCCCAGGCAGATTATTTTTCTTGATGTAAACGGAATAGGCCCTATAGACCACATCCATTTCGCTTATAAGGTATTCCGCTTTTAATGCATCACTCAAAAGTTGCTTTAGATTCTTGTCTTTTGCTTCAGGGACCCCTTGGAACTGGAGTACCAGGTTAGCTTTCTCCATTTGCAGTTGTAAAAGTTGAGATTCCTCTGAAGCTTGCTTCCTTTCCAGGATTTGCGCCTTTTTCTTGAATTTTTTAGAGTAGGCATCCATTTCCTTTACTTTCTCAGCTGTTTGCTCCGTCTTTTTTGTAGTTTCAGACAGTTGGAGCTGCTGAGCTGCAAAGTTCTGGTTTAGAGTTGTCAGCTGCTGATTGATGTTAGTCATCTGATCCAGTAGAGGGCACAAAGAGTCCGCCAAAAGTTTAGAGAACTCAGTGGTCTCTTCCGGTCGTGGGCTCATGCTCCCCAGTGGTTTCACTTTTGCTTGTTTATCTCTCTCCGTTTTTTTCCACGCCATTTTTATGGATTGTTTACTTTTAACAAAACTTGCTAAAGTCTCTGGAATTCGCCCAATGCCTATCTGCACTCTGGTAAGGTTCTTTAAACAGATTTCAATGCTTTTATTCCCATTCCCCCCCTGCTAGATCGTTTTTTAATTTATGCGTGTGGGAGGGCCCCCTCTCCCGCTTGCTTTTCTTGCCATTCCCAGGGGGGAGCTTTCTTTTTAAATTGCCGGTATTTCGCTTTTACTTGACTCACTGTTCGTTGTTGGTCATAAGACCTCACTTAAAATATTTTTTAAATGCTCGATCTCTGACGCTTGTCCCGGTCAGCGGCTCTAGTTCCATTTGGACGCATAGCGGCAGGACCGTCGGGGCGGAAGAGTGCCTCAATTCCCCAGCATCGCGCTGGCGAAGAGGCCACCCTTCAAGAGCCCCATGGCTAGGAGCCTTTCACAAAGGCTCCAGGGGTATGTGTAGCGAACAATCTCCCCCCCTACTAACCGCTAGCGCACAGATCGCACCCCCGGGAGGTCCGGGAGGTGCGTCTGCCAGCGTGTCGCCATAAACTGGAAGTCCCAGGAACAGCCTAATTCTCAAAGCACTGCTATATGTTTGGAGGGGTGGAGAAAGAGGCTGGGGAGTGTGGGAGAAGACAAGACCTGGGAGGGATCCAGTATCCAGCACTATAGCAGCTGTGGAGACTGGTCAAGCCATTTGTAAAGTTGCTATCCCTCAACCACTCCACCCCATGAGGATTGGATATAATAATTCAACTTTAAGCAGCCATAGTCTTTAGCAAATTTATACAGAGGTGTGGGAATAATGTGGCAGATGTCAGCTCCCAGAGGCAACTAAGTGTGACCTTTATGATAAAGTAGGTATCACAGCAACAGCCTTCCTGGATTGTTACATTAGTCTGGGGTATCCTTTTGTGCCAGTTCTTTTGAGTGCCTTTAGATTCTGATCTACGCCTCTTGGTTGGCAGAAACACTGGGTGGCACGTCCCTCTGGAGCAGTAGATGGGGTCTCAGCAATAAATGTGTTTCAGTTAGGTAACAGAGGTGTTGAATGAAAATTAACTCCTTCCAGCAGTTACAGTGCACATTATGGAACTATTGAATTCCCACCTGGGGAGGTACAAGAGGAAGCAGAGGACAATGAGGCTAATGCATTAGGAAGACACAGCAGAGAGAGAGAGAGAGAGAGAGAGAGAGAGAGAGAGAGAATTAAAGCCCAGAGCAAACAAAAGCAGAACTGGGAACATTTCATAGTTCTCTCCCCCTCCCCACCGTCCCACTGTGTTTTGCATTCTAAATCCAAAGAGCCATTTTCCAGGAATTTATCTGTGAATGTGATAGTAATGGATTCAAAGTGATGTCACCAATTAGTTATAAATAATTTCTGTAGAGCTTAGTGTGCCAAATGCTTTACTATGCTTTTTTCATGGCTCACAATATCCCTGTCAAGCAGGTGGTTATAATTTCCATTATAAGGATGGGAAACAGAGATGGAGGACTTTTCTGCATGATCAAAAACCTGTAATTGATCAACACATGGTCTTGCTGTTGTTTCTCTTTCCCCCTTTTTGTGGAAATGTGGGGAAATACACACTCCAGGGAAGAAGGAAGGCGAATTATGCTCTCTCTGACTGTGAGAGACAGCATATGCATCCATGATCATGCATGCATGTATATATAGAAGCCTTAATGCCCTGCTGCTTACTAGTGATAGGCATCAGAATGTGAGGAGGGTATATCTTCCCCCAGATATGGATTTTCTTTTAAAATAAAAGATGATAATAAAATGGTGGGTCACTGCTGTTCAGATTGAAAGCAGGGGGCCTATCTGTGCTCTCTTTTGCTGAATTTGAATTGTGGGGAAACAGCGTGCAGCTGCTGAAGGCATTGTAAAAACAATTAAAAGATGAACTGAATGGGCAGCTGTTGTTCTTTCCTAATGATGTCCTAGAAAATATCAGATACGTGTCTCAGATATTTTGCAGCAGAAAGAGTAGGTGAAGGGTTCAGTGTACTTCATGACAGAGTATGAATCTGAACCCAGGTCTTTCTAGTCTGACACTCTCACTACACTTGGTATACCATGCTGGGGGGAAACTGTCTCTCTGCAGCATAAGGCTCGCATCCAAGACAGATATAGACTGTGTTTAATGCATGAATCATTGTGGTGAGGGGGAGACACTGACATGCCTATACCGTATATATTCATTTCCGTGAGTGGAGCCATCCTACATGTATATATGCAAAGCAATAGATACTGAAAAACCAATGTAAGCATTTCACCTGTCAGATATTTTGTTTGGTCTGTATAAATTCCATAATTATTCATTACCCTTGTGAATGTAGTTCTGGTAACCTTGCACATTTCCCCTTGCACAGTAATGATATATGAAGTTTTAATTTGAACTTTTACTATGACCAAAATGCTTTGATTGCTTTCCAGAAGCAGCCAAGTTTACTTGCTATACCTGGAAAAAGGAGCAGGAAGTTTAATTCACAATACGTTTCAAACTGCTTGATCTCTATTAAATATTACTCTTTAAAGGGGTAGGTGGAAACATTGGCAACACCTTTATGTTAGATAGGAAATGAGTGTTTATGCTTCATATCAACTTGATTCTTTTGTGTTATGTTAACCAGGTATCTTACCTTGGCCTAAATATGTTTCCTCAAGGTAGTGGTAGCAGTCCTTAGTGGGCTGGTGATGTGCAAACTGTTCAAATTATTACTGCCCTGATTTTTCATCAAGTTTGATCTTCATTGTGGGATATAACCTTTCAAGGGCTTCCTCAAATATCCCCTACTTCAGTGATCTGTCATATTTTTTACGCCAGTTTTGCAGCCTGAATATACTGCTTCCTTAGTGCCATTTTTGGTTATTCTAGGGTCTTTGGCTAAGATCACATAGCAGGCAGAGATCACCTAGTGACATTGTGGTACCTTATAGCCAACTGGATGCAGCTACTTCATTGCATCAGTGCTAAGAAGAAGTCTCTCTCCCTTTGCCTTCATCTTCAGGAAGGGGGGGAATATCACTGTTGCTCCAGAAACCACATGGCAATCCATGTTTTTCCATACTGAACTGGCCATTACATAAGAACATAAGAGAAGCCAATGCTGGATCAGGCCAATGGCCCATCTAGTCCAACACTCTATCACACAGTGGTCAAAGATACCAGGTGCCTTCAGGAGGTCCAGCAGTGCGACAGTGTCAGTTCCCGGACGATGCTGGGAGTTGGGTGGGCCGTGGGACGAGTCCAGGGCGGCAGTCAGCACGGGTGAACAGGGGTCGCCTCAGATATTGTCGGCAGAGTTACTGCACTCTGTACCCACCCGGGGTGGGTGTCGCAAACCATCATGAGCCCAATGGCCATCACAAGCCCAATGACTGCCTTCTGCGGCCAGATAATTTTCTAACAGCACTATCAGCGTGGTCGTATCTTTGGGTTTGCTTCGGAGGGCCCACAGGTGCATTTCCTGTGGCAAAACCAAGAGAGCTTGCTCCAACACCACTTTTTCCACAAGGGCCTTTTCACCGTCTGTCTTGGGCTCTAACCATCACCTGGCCCACTCTGTCAATTCTGCTATCAGGAGGCGCGGGCGGTCCGAGGCTCGCCATTTCTTTCCTCGAAACTTTTGGCGGAAGGTGGCTTCCGGTCTGGCTAAGATGGAGGACTGAAGCGTTTCGCGATCGTGCGAAGCGAGCGACGGCCACTTTCGACAGTTTGGGCAATACACAGCCCAACGCATCACTCCCCAGCGAGGGGGGGGGGACAAGCAGGCAGCAGCGCCCTAGAGGGAGTGTGTGGTTGGCGTAATCCAGCTTCGGAAGAAGCTGAATTGGGCTTTGACCTCCTCCCACGAAGAAGGCAAGTGCCAAGCAGCTCTATAGTGGCCGATCGAGCCGGATTACCGGCATAAATTCTTCGTCAGCAGACCTCTTTGAAGAAGGACAACAACTGTGAGTTAAAAGAAGCAATGCGAAACCCGTTTTGAATGTGCTAGATAACAAAAACGTGCCGCTTACCTGAACTGAGTTTGGAGTCAATTTGAATTAAGCGGTTGAGCGGAAAATGAATAGTAAATCCCAGAAATCCGATTCCGGAGAGAAAAAAGTTGATTGAAGCCTTTAAAAACTGTAAAAACGCTTATTGTTTAACATTCCTGTGGTGAAGATTGAGCCGTGTGCGCAACTGTAAAATCGAAACTCACGAACAATAGCGTGGGAAGAGCAGGCTGGTGTTACAAAGAAAGAGGTCCGTGTGAAACATCCAGGAAGTTGAATTCCTAGACGGGCATTAGCGAAAGGAAGACAGTGGAACTTTTAAAGGTGCCGGACCGGAAGTGAGTTTTATGCGGAAGGAAGGGCCTGCAAAATACCAATCTGACCTACTCTACATGAAATTACCATAGAGAAGTTGCGCCCGACATTTTGAGGAGGACTTCAACTAAATTTGCTTTTTTAATATATTTCTAAGGGTCTTTGGAAAGCGTAAACAGAGAGGCATGGAGGACTAAATCTTATCATCTAGAAGAGTGCTTTATTTTGCGAATCTGTGAATTGGAAAGAAATCGCCAAGACGGAGACCAGGAGAGGCAAGAAAAGAGCCGACTCAGACCCAGAACTTAAACCGGTTGTGAGACCTAGGATTGGATCTACTTCAACCCCCAAAATGTCAAGAATCAGCCCTTACATTTGAGAACATCTGCATAGCGACTGAGGCAAACCCAAGATTTATACTATGGTTCATGTGTGTCCAGAGCAACAGAGATGGTGCCAAAAGTGCCCCCAAAATGTTACCATTATTCATAAAGATTATTTCCTGGTTTAGTCTCTTGTGAAGTGAACATGGCTGGAGATGTGTGTCACATACACATTTTACAGGAAACTAATTCCATACATAATTCCCTTTTTCTTGCGTCATTGTGCCTTTTTCCTACAAAAGGACTAGTTGTCACGCAAATGCAACCAAGACTACAGAGACAGAGGAGAAGATACAAAAAATAGAAGAGAAACAAGATTCTTTGACTCAACAAATTACAAGATCAGAGACAATGATGGAGTTCAGAAGGATGCAGACTCATCTGAGATTCAGAGGCATTAAGGAAACAGAGAATGAGAACTTAAAAGAAAAAATGATGGAAGTGATAACGGCTTTTCTGGGCGAGGAGGAAGGGTCAATGGACTCAGACTTTGATTTGATTTATAGAGTGAACTCCAGAATTGCAGAAAAGAAGAATTTACCAAGGGATGTAATTGTACAATTTGTAACAAGATCAATAACAGAGGAGATATTCAAGAAGCAATTCAACGTCCCTTTTGTAATAGAGGGAAACAAAATTATGGTGATGAGAGAACTCCCAAGAACAATACTGCAAGACAGGAAAAGGTATAAATCCTTGGCGGACAAACTCAGAGCTTTGAGCATCAGATATAGATGGGAGATTCCACAAGGTTTATCCTTTACGTATCAAGGTGGGAGGATTCAGATCAGATCGATGATGGACTTTTATAAATTTAAGGCGGACAATGCGGACGTCTTTGGAGAACTTTAAAATAAAACGCATAATGGAGTACAAATTGTTGTCATGGAATGTTAATGGATTAAATTCACCAAACAAGAGGAAAAGAATCAATCATTGGATACAGAAACAGAAATGCAACGTGATATGCTTGCAAGAAACACATATTAGAAAACAGGATATAAAATATTTAAAGAATGCTTTATTTGGAATTGAATTTTGTTCTGCGGCCTCAAACAAGAAAAAAGGAGTTGTGACATATGTGAAGAAGGAGTTACAACCTACAGAAATTTTTAAGGACATAGATGGCAGATACGTGGGTGTGGAATTAATGATTCAGCAGAAAAAAACATTGTTGATCAACGTGTACGCACCCAATGGAGCAAAGGAAAAATTTTTTAAGGATATAACTGACCAATTACAACAATTGACTTATGAGCAAGTTATTATGGCCGGAGACTTTAATGGGACAATAGATCGTCTAGACAGAAAACCACAAAAGGACAACGAATTCAGCGGAAAATTGCCAAAGAATTTTTTTGAATTAGTTAAGCAAGAAAAATTAGAAGATGTTTGGAGGAAATGGAACCCGATGCAGAAAGACTTTACTTTTTATTCCAATAGACATTGCTCTTTTTCCAGAATTGATATGATTTGGATGTCTGAAGAATTATCAATGAAAACACATAAGACTGAAATTTTGCCAAGATGTAATTCAGATCACAATCCGGTGGTATGGAGTTCCACAGAAAGGAAAAAACCCTTTCTGTGGAGGATTAATGAAGACTTGTTGGATAAGAAAACGGTAATTGAGATGTTAAAGGAAGAAACGAAACAATTCTTTCAACAAAATTTAAATAAAGAAACACCGATACAGATTGTATGGGATGCTTATAAAGCGGTGATGAGAGGAATTCTCATCTCGCAAAACGTGAAGCAAAAAAAGGAAAAACTTCAAAAACAAACAGAAGTGTTAGAAAAAATTGCTCAGAAAGAAAAGGAATTAAAAAAGAAGCCTGGAAAAAAGCAAATTATTAAAGAATTAAAGTTGCTGAAGGAACAACTGAATGAGACTTGGAATCAGGAAATGTATTGGAATTTAAAGAAGTTACAACAGAAATCTTTTGAAGGGGCGAACAAACCGGGAAAATACTTAGCTTGGCAACTTAAGGCTAGAAGAGAGAGAAGAATGATAACCAAAATAATAGAAGATGGAAAAGAGTTCGTTGATCCTAATGGAATAAAGAGATGTTTCTTCAAGTATTATGCTAAACTATTCCAAACAACTAGAGTTGATCTTGAGAAGATTAAAACATATTTAAAGGAGATTCCACTACCAAAAATAAGTAAGGAATACAAAGATTTATTAAATGGTCCAATTCAAAAAGAAGAAGTGATGAAGGCAATAGAAGAGACAAAGTTGGGGAAGGCGCCTGGGCCGGACGGATTTACAGCGAAATTCTACAAAAAGATGAAAGAAGAAATTTCCCCGGTCCTGGAAGCTTTAACCAACGAAATAAGAGAAAACAAAAAGGTGCCGGACTCATGGAAAGAAGCAATTATTTCTTTGATTCCAAAGGAAGGACAAGATTCAACAAATGTAAAGAACTACAGGCCAATATCTCTTTTGAACAACGATTATAAAATCTTTGCAAAAATTATTGCAGAAAGGGTGAAAAACTATTTACAAACGGTAATTTCTGAAGATCAAGCGGGCTTTTTACCCAAAAGGCAGATTAGAGACAATGTAAGAATAGTAATGGACGCAATTGAATATTATGAAAAGCACCCAGAAAAAGAAGTAGCTTTTCTGTTTGTTGATGCAGAAAAAGCTTTTGACAATCTTAATTGGAATTTTATGCACCAGATGATGGAAAAGATTGAAGCGGGACAACATTTTAGAAATTGTATTGAAGCTATCTATTCTGAACAAAGAGCTAAAATAAATGTGAATAAAGAACTGACAGATAACTTCAAAGTACAGAAAGGAACAAGGCAAGGTTGTCCGTTATCACCGTTATTATTTATCTGGGTATTGGAAATACTTTTACAAAAAATACAGTACGATCAAGAAATAAAGGGCTTGACACATAAAGGACACCAATACAAATATCGAGCATTTGCAGACGATGTAATGTTTATGGTGGAAAACCCAACAGAAAAATTGACATTGCTTTTTCAAAAAATAAAGGAGTTTGGAGAATTGGCCGGCTTTTACGTAAATAAGAATAAAACAAAACTTATATGTAAAAACATGATCAAACAAAAACAAGTGGAACTACAAGAACTGGTACAATGTGAAGTAGTTAAAAAAACAAAATACCTTGGAATTGAATTAACGGCAAAAAATATAGACCTATATAAGAATAATTATGAGAAATTATGGACTAAGCTGACTCAAGATTTTAAGAAATGGGATAAAATGAACTTATCACTGATGGGAAGAATATCAGTTATAAAAATGAATGTCCTACCACGTTTGATGTTCCTGTTCCAAACAATACCAATTCTGCATAAAACGGATTTGTTGGCCAAGTGGCAACAAGAGTTGTCAAAATTTGTTTGGGCAGGCAAGAAACCAAGGATCAAAATGAAAATACTTTGTGATGCCAAAGAAAGAGGAGGTCTACAAATGCCAAATCTTAGACTATATTATGAAGCGGTTTGTCTAACATGGATGGATCAATGGGTGAAGCTTGAAAATGACAGATTGTTGGGGTTGGAAGGGCATGATTGTAGATTTGGCTGGCATGCATATTTATGGTATGACAAGATAAAAATGGACAGTTTTTTTAAACTTCACTTGGTGAGAAAAGCTTTGTATATGGTATGGACAAGATATAAGAAGTACCAGAGTGACTTAAGACCATTGTGGATTGTACCAGTAGAAGTGTTGATATCTTACTCAAGACAGCGAGGTAGAGACTGGTTGCCATATAGAGATTTAATTAAAAAAGAGGGAACAGAGTGGGTAATGAAAAAGCAGAATGAAATTGAATATGAATATGAGTGGTTGAAATATATGCAGATTTATGATCTTTTTAGATCTGACAAAAAAAACTATGGTTTTAGAGAGGAAAAAAATGAAATTGAAAAGGTATGGGAGAGTGGAGGAGGAAAAAATATTTCTAAAATGTATAAGGTGTTGTTAAAATGGTATACTGAAGATGAAACTGTTAAAGAACAAATGTTAAAATGGGCTATTAATATGAATAAGGAAGTGGATATGGAAACTTGGGAATATTTGTGGAAAAACTCTATTAAGATCTCGACATGTACTAATGTTAAAGAAAATTGTTATAAGATGATGTATAGGTGGTACATGACACCTAAGAAGATTGCAAATATGAACCAAAATATGTCAAACAAATGCTGGAAATGTAAGAGGCATGAGGGCTCATTTTATCATATGTGGTGGACTTGTGAGAAAGCTGTAGACTTTTGGACAAAAGTCCACAATGAAATGCAAAAAATACTGAAATGTTCTTTTAAAAAAGCACCGGAAATTCTGCTTTTGGGACTCAAAATGGAAGAAGTCAATACGACTAAAAAAACTTTACTCTGGTACCTGATAGTGACAGCGAGAATGATTTATGCTCAGTTTTGGAAGACAGAAGAGGTACCAGAGGTTGAAGAATGGATACAAAAAGTTCTGTTCATGGCACAAATGGATAAGATTACAAAAAAACTGAATAACAAAGAAGACGATGAGTTTTTTGGAGAATGGAATGATTTTAAAATTTATCTGGAAAAGAACTGGGATGTGAAACAAAACTTAATATGTTTAGATCAATATTAAGTCAAACGATGTTATCTTTAGATTGTAATGATGAAAAACTGATATTGTTGATGATATGAAGTAATTGGGAGCAGGGGTGGAAGCATTGTGGGAAGCCATTGGAGGGAGGGGAGGAACTGGGAATGGGGTAGACAATTGATAGAATGAAATGTTTTATATGTTGTATTCCTGAGAAAATAAAAAATTTGTTTACCAAAAAAAAAAGAAACTTTTGGCGGAAGGTTTCTTTGGATATCTTGTATCGATCCAAAATAGCTTTTTTTACCTCATCGTAATCAGCGGCCTGAAGTTTTGGTAGGGCGCGCATTGCGGCCTGCACCCCTCCCGTGAGGTAGGGTCCAAAAATATAGGCCCACTGCTTCTTGGGCCACTGTGCCATCTCAGCAGCCCACTCGAAAGACTCTAAGTAGGCTTATATGTCATTGTCCATCGTTAGCTTGATAAGCAGAGGAGGGTGTGTGCGCACCATAGGGCTGCCACTGGGCCGCGTGTCCACCCAGGCTTTGCACAAGTCCCGGATCAGGATTCCCTGCGTCTCCTGTTGCTGTTGCATCCAGGCTCGTATTAACTGTTCCTGCCACACGGTCAACCGTTGTGAGAATTGGGCCAAGTCAAAGGCCGGACCCGAGGTGATGTCCCCAGTTTGCATCGCTCTGGCCTCATCCGTCCGTGCCTTCTCTTGGTGTTGGGTGTCTCACCCAGCAGGTTCTGGGTCACCAATTTGTCAGTTCCCGGATGATGCTGGGAGTCGGGTGGGCCATGGGACAAGGCCAGGGCAGCAGTCAGCACGGGTGAACAGGGGTCACCTCAGATATTGTCGGCAGAGTTACTGCACTCTGTACCCGATGGTGGTCTTGGAGGATGGGTACGAGTGGATGGGGCGGCTGCCCCGTGTCTCCCTCCTCTCTGTCACTCTTTCTAAAACTCCACCAATCCTCCCCGGCTTCCACCTGCTTCTCTTTTATTTGTGCTGACTCCCCAGCTGAGCGTCCCACTGCCCACGCCTTAAAGGTATCTAACCAGAGGGCTGGGTTCCAGTTGCTGGGGCCTCGTCTCGGGTGCTCCCCATCCCTCTCTCCAGTGATCGAGACCCTGGCAAGAAGCCCAGCCAGCAGGTCAACCCTTCCCTCCCCCTTTCCCTGCCAGCCCACCTTGGAACGGATGATGTGGGAGGACTCCGGGGGCCTTTGGGGAACTTTCGCACGGCTTTGCCTGCTTCCTGGCCTCGGAACATGGGGGTTCCTCCAGTGTAGTTGTGAAGGGAGGGTCCACGCCTTCCTGACAGACAATTTCATTGTCCTTCAGTGCTGTGGTTTGCCCTGAACCAATTCTGGTTATATATGATTAACTGGAGCAGGATGTTCATATGAAAGCACATTCCACTGAAAGTAACTTAGTGCAGATGGATAACTTGTTAGTTCATATTGCAGTTGGACACAAATGTCCATCTACATTGTGATATTTTCTTGTTCACTGAGTTCAAGACAGTGTGCATCATTCTCTCTCCCCCCCCCCCGCACATCCACATTCTGCTCAACTATGTGTGACTGGATCAGAGTGAGGAGGCATCAGGACATCTTCTTGGAAATGGGGATGTGATCTCTCTTCCCTCTGCCCCTTTGAAAACAGTTTTGCATCTTTTACAAAGAGGTCTGAAAAATCACTGAAAGTGTGTGTGTGCAGTGTGCACAGCAATGTGTGAATTTCACAGAGGGCAAGAATATTAACATAGTGCATTAATTCACTTCATTTAGGCTTAACAATAGTGTCAGGCTCAGACTCCCTAGGGTCAGAGTCTGGGGTTCCTGTGCCTGTCCTTCAGTCTTTTCAAGGTGAGCCAAGGGAGGTGCCTCAGTCTCTGGAGGAGGAAGGGGTCTCTGACTTTTACTCTCCCTTGCCTAACCCTCTTCCCTTCCTCCTCAGCTGTCCTGGTCCTACCTTTTAAAGGAGGCCATGGGGGCAGCCCAGGGCTCATACAGTGCCCAGTACCATCGGGTGGGTCTCTGTGGGGCATGGCCAGTAGGGGAGGCTGAGTTCCTAGTGCAGGCCTTCTCTGCCTATGCCCTTCCCTTACGCACTGCCTCAAAAGGCCTCCTGTTCAGCCTGTGTGGGCCCAAGAAGGGTGCGGCTTGCCTGGCTCTTTCTCTCCTGCTTCTGGGAAGGCTCTGAAGACTCTGGGGCTGCATTGATAGGGAGTCTCCTTTGGCCCCATTAGGTTTATGGGTGGGGCCCCCTAACCCCAGGCAACTAGTTTAAATCCAGATAAATTGCTTACCAAAGCATTAATCCTAGTTCTTCTTCTGGAATCTGAGTGGTTTTTCAGGACCATGGACAGCAACTAGCTCTTCCAGATAAGTTTACTGCACCATTTACTTCCCAGCCATGGTTTCCATATGATCTCCTTATAAGGTAGGGACACATAATTAAAATCACTTGAAGAAGATTGCTTACCCCTTAAAATACTTGAGCCATTTTGTCAAGCTTATTATTAGACTGGTTATGAGTAGTAAATGGGTAAACTTTCCCACCTTCTAATGCATATTGGCGGGTGGAATTGGAACTTCAATCCACTTTACTAAGTGCTATAGAAACAGAGAGCAATACATTATTAATTGAATTAATCTGGAATAAAAGTGTGTGGGGCCTGTGATTTGAATGTGACAGTCAGGACTACTAGATTTCAGTCTTGCACACTAGGTAGTGATGATGACCAGAGGGATAATTTTAGATTCAGGAAACAAAAACGCAATTCTGTACAGAATTACTCTAGTCCACATTCGGTGATGCCATAGAGATACATCTTCTTTTTTTCCTGACAAGGCACTCATGTGGTAATGGGATGCTTTAGGAAGGGAGGTTTTTTAAAATCTTTATTTGCCATCTGGTAGCATAAAAACAGGCCTGCCAGTGTTGGTTCTAGCTGCCAGTAAGAAACCTGCGCAGGGTAGTTCCCCAGGGAGGAGGGAAAGAAGATCCAATTCATTTTCCTGTCATTGGACAAGGGCAGAGTCTAGGATGTAGCCAGAGAGTGAATGGATGTGGTATAAAGCAGTACTGAACTTCTCAATTCCTTTGGCATGTTATCTATGGTTGTCCAGACAGAAATTGGCCACCAGATGGTGCAACAGAGCTGCATTTTAGCACAGAAAATCTGCCTTCCAGTCAAATGAAGTGGCTGGCAAAGATGCCAAGATGTTGCTGCCACATCCCTTGTTGAGGCTTCATCTGTGACAAGGTTCAAGTCCCCTGACATTCTTTTCAACTGTCCTGACAGGGAAAGGATTTTTGGTTACATTTCTATCATAACCCTTTCTCTGGAAAACTCGTTAAAGCTCATAACAACTTGTGTGTAGTATGTCAGGCTAAAGGATAGTGGCTTGTCAAAGGCCATCCAGTGAGATGGAGCAGTAAGCAGGGTCATGAGAAACTCAAGGTCATGAGAAACTCAGCACTCTAAGGAACCTGCTGATCTGCTATAGTGGAGAAATCTGTGGCAGCTATCTTCACGAGGTCTACTCAGAAGTAATTCCATGTTTGTTCAATATGCTTAATCCCATGAAAGTGTTCTTAGGGTTTCAATTTGGGCCATGGATTTTCTCCTTCAGCATGTGTTCAATTAGTTGAGCATACCTAAAAAAGATTAGTACAACCAGCTACTGCTGTTACAAATGGTTCACTTCTTATTTTATATGCATTTGAGCCTTGCATAGAAATCTCACAGACCTATTGAATCTCTTGCATTTGGGGGGGGGGGGGTTGCTCTATCTTTCATACTTCTTTCTCCCATGTAAGTACATATAACATATATGTGTAATGGAAGAGTATATATAATTGAGAATAACATTTGAAGAAGTATGCAACAATACATCCATTAAATGTTTAAGCTACCACAATAGTTTGATGTTGTACTGACACAGCTAAAATTTGTGTTTGAAGCAAAGGGATCTGTATCAGTAGGAAAAATATTATTTATAATAATTCACACCCCTGGAGTGTGTGGGCTTAGATGTATAGGAATACTCCTGAGGAATTAGTCTGAAACATTCTGTATAAGTGACCCTCACCCACCCATGCACTGATGCTCTTGCTTATTACCCCTGTTTGGCCATGATTATGAAAATGTGGGTATAGAAACTCTGCTCATAGCTTTGTTCAACCACTTGTTATATTCTTGTTTTATCTGTATTTTCCTTTGTACTAATATTTCTAGTCTGAGAACACATGTGTAACAACCCCTGATTCAGGACTTTCTCTTGTTAGCAGCATCCAGTTCAGCCTGTTTGAATCTAATTGTTCTGTGCTGATGGTGGAGAAAAGAGGGCAGAATCTTGTGTCCATTGCAACATGGTGTGCTCACTGTTACAACAGCGAGCAGTTGGATTATGACGAGGCCCCACTGCTCCTCATCTCTTTTGCACCTGGCACTGACATTTTCTTTCTTTTATTTTTATCCTGCCCTTCTCACAACTATCTTGTGAAATACATTAGGTAACTCTAGCCCATCCTCTAGATCAGTTCTTTCAGTCCCTGTGTCACTCCAAACAGGCATTGAAAGGGCTGGAAATGTTTGCCGCTTCCTCAACACAATTGCAAGTAACACAGGGTGCCTAATAGATGGTAAGGACCAAGACTGGTGGCCACTCTGCCTTTGAGAATCCAGCATTTAAATATACTGTGTGTCTGTCCCATCGGTCCGTCCCCCAAATCACAGGTCCTGTAAGAGAGCAATGTGATAGTCCTAATTTTAGCAATACTGGAGATACATTTTAATTAACACATTTGTTAAAGGGTCAGATTAGAAGCCAAGGTTGCCATATTGTGTGCACATTACATTAACTTGCATAAGTTCCCAAGGAAATCTTTGAAATTACCTTCATTTTACCCTAGTCCTTCAAGCCCGAAGTCTTGTTACAAAGTCCCTCATTCTCACATAGGTAAAGGTTCCCTTGCTCGAAAGCCAGTCGAATCCGACTCTAGGGTTGCGGTGCTCATCTCCATTTCAAAGCCGAAGAGCCAGCGCTGTCCAAAGACATTTCCATGGTCATGTGGCCGGCATGACTAAACACCAAGGCGCACGGAACGCTGTTACCTTCCCACCAAAGTGGTCCCTATTTATCTACTTGCAATTTCTTGCTTTCGAACTGCTAGGTTGGCAGGAGCTGGAACTAGAGACAGGAGCTCACCCTGTCTTGCGGCACCCGGGTCTTGAACCGCTGAACTACTGACCTTCCACAGCCTGCAGTTCAGCGTCTTAACCACTTGAGCCACCGCAGCTCCCCATTCTCACATAGCTCTCTTAAAAAAGCAGCATTTGCACACTGCTATGGAGCCAGTCTTGAGTTTGCGGGAAAGTAACCAATTCCCTTCAGCTGGGAGTCCAGTCTGGTATTAATAGCAGGAATAAACAGTGGCTGTGGCATGGAGCACCCGGAAAGAAGCTGATTGATGTTTAGATCTTGGCTCTTGTCTAGAGCAATCAGTTTTCATCAATTGACATGTCAAGGAAAACAGAGTATATGAGAAGGACAGATCACTAAGGTATCTGCCAAAAAATGTAGGAGGGGGTATTTCCCCAACAAGGAGCTTCCCAAGCCTGCAGCCAGAGTCCAAATCTTTTGTGCCTACAGGGCTGCCGAAAGCCACCATGGGCCCCTGGACAGAGGTTACACCTGCCCCCCCCCATATGACCCTGATCCAAACCAAATATCATAACAAATCACTTTGCTTGCTGTTACCATCAATCCAGGGCTTTTTTTTCCCCTGGGGGAAAGCGCCGTGACAGAGTTCCGGAACCAACAAAATTCTTTTTAAAACGTTTAAAAGTTCATGAGTTTTCAGTATACTGATCAAAAACTCTCCCTCTTGAGAGTTCCAGCACCTCTTAAAAAAACAACTACCCTGCATGAATCTATAGTAATAAAATAATTGGCCTGTCTGTTCATCTGTCCATTTATGGCAGGCATAACTCATCAGAAAATAAAGCTAGGAGATTCCACATGTATAACCAGTAAAACAGATTAGTGTTCCATTCCCATGCATGTAAGGAGTGAAGGAAGGAGGAGGCGCACTTTTACTACTTTGTTAGATTAATGGGAAATATTACCTCCCCCCTTCTGTTCATAAAATTAACAAAACTTTGCCACTATACTACTATTAAGTCCATTGTGCTGGCAAGCAGGATAGGGATCTTAGGAACTGTGAGAGTTCCTACATATATGAAAATACCCACACTTTCCCCAAATCCCACCCAAGCATTTTGCCCAGTCCCCCGTGAGTCCTGCCTTGTCTACATGAAAAGAGCTGCTCACTTCTTCAGATCTGAAGAAGGGAGCAGTGACTCACGAAATCTCATACCCTGCCACATATTTTGTTAGTCTTTAAGATGCTGCTGGACTCTTGCTCTTTTCTACTGCTACAGACAGAGTGACAGAGCTATCCATCCTGGAAAGAGCTGTGAGGAATCCTACAGGCAGTCAGTAAGACCCACAGGTTTCAAGGGCTCCTTGGGCATGTTACCCTCTGTGAGCCCTTCCCTGCTGCTCCAACACACATTTGCCCTCTGCCTCTGGGCCCAGGCCTGACTGCTGCATAAAGGAAGGAGATGATTGAGTACAGCTTGCTCCTGTCACTGCTCATTTGCTCAAAGGTGGCAGGTAAGCAGACAGCTATTGCAAAGCCAGGCCAAGGGATTCTGGGGGCTTGACAGTGAGCCCCTTGCTGGGATGTGGACCTCGGCAGGTGCCCTGTAATGCTGATCCCTGGTTCCAGCAGTAACAGTGCAAATGGACCGAGCTGAGGGCCACAGAACACAGAGGGAGGGGTAGACGTAAGGGACGTTTTTTCAGCTTTGCTGATGCAATAACATTTAGGAATTTTAGACAAATGATATAATCCAGAAGAGGAACGGTTCCCAAACGGTTTCTGGTCTGTCATTTCAGACAGAACCATTTTAGAACCAGTTCCCTACCGGAATATATTTGTAATTTCACACACAAACACTTCTGTCCCTTCTCCCCAAACCCTTCTTGTGGCTTGGGTAGCACAGCAGACACTTAGACTGAGACGCCTCATAAGAAGGATGTGGCATCAAGCCCGGTGGGCCCACTTTCAGAAGCCCTCTTTTCTGCTGGTGGTTCTGTATTTTGCTGTTCCTGGAACTGCTTGTGGGCTTGCTAGCATTGCCTCGTCTCAGTCCCAGTACCTCCTACTGACCTATCGAATAGCTCGGAATGAGAGGAAATATCCATTACATGCATTTGCTTTCCCTCGGGGAAGCCTGACCAAGTTGAGTGTTGTGCCTCAGTCCCCATCCTCTCCTCTCCCTCAGCCAGGATTTCCTGCTCCGTAGCACACTTCACCATAATTGCCCGTCGGAATGGTCTATAGCCAGGTGAAGCTGCTTCTAATGTTACTTAACCCTACTCATGTTCTAGGAAACTGGCTGGGAAGGATGCCCACATTTGCAATGTGCGGGTTGTCAGAGGCAATTTTTAGGTACACATCTGGCAGTTGTCTCTGAAGCTAGACTGCTGTACGTCAGACATGTGCCCAGCAATTCACACATTGCAAAGATGAGCATCTTTGGTCGTTTCCTGCTTGCTTCCTTACAGGCATCCTGAGAAGAGAAGACTGAATTGAAAAACAACCTTCTGTGAGAGTCTGGCACAGAATTCTCTCCCCCCCCCCCCTTGCACGACCCATATAGATATGTATTCGGACATGCTAATGTAGAGAGCTGGCTCTTTTTCTCATGCAGTGGCATTGTAGTCTAAGAGTTATTGAAATCCAGATGCTGGAATACACAGTACAGTTATGCTCCTCCCAAAAGGTCACATCTGTGAGTAAGCTCTCCCTGTATGACATGCAGGGTGTCTTCTACCCTCCCTCCCTCCCTCTCTCCATTTCCCCCCAGTTCAGTAGTATTACCCAGAATCATGCAACCCTTTGATATCCCCTTTCCTGGTGAGCTCTCTCACTCCCCAACACAGCATAATGTCCTTTGCACATCAGAATCCTGACCCCGGCCTTTCTGAAGCACAAGTAAGGACCTCTGAGGCTCTTTCCAGCCTGGATTTTACTACCAGGTGAACCACCCGAAAGCGAGTGAGAAGGATTACAGAAGGAGTAGCAGCTCCATAGTAACTCCCCCATTGACTCGCTCACCTCAGTGTCTCATTCTTTTAACTACATAACATGCAGAGACCAATCACTAGGAATCAAATAAGAGTTTATCAGAAAAAAAGACAATTACAAAGAATTAACAGTAAAAACAAGTTGTATAGATAAAGCAGAAGGAACATAGTTATAACTGCTCTTGCCTGTCTCTAGCCAAGAGGTTCAAAACACTGCCTTGGTCTAGGGTCTTAGCTTTTAGCACTTGTTTTGTAAAAGTAAGTTTTAGTTTTCTAACTGTTGGCCATTCCCAGCCAGCCCTGTGCTGCAATAGTCATGGGGTATTCTCTGTTCAATGAGCCTGCCCTTATCCCCCTTCTGCAAGGACTGGCACACGGGCAGTTTTGCACTTCCTGAGTTCCTCGCTGGCAGAGGAGTTTCTCAGAGGGAAGGAATCTGATAAAGAGAAAAACTGGCTTCATTTAACCTGGCAGGGCTGCAAGAGGAATATGTGGGTTATTAATGTGTTTTGGGAAGGAAGGGGTAGCTAGGGGGACCTTGGAAATCCCACAGGATTTTTTTTGCCCCTTTTGGAAAGCAGCAGTATGAAGTGGCTACAAGACTGTTCTCGTGTTCTGTTGCTCTAGAGTGTCCAGGCTCTCTCGTCTTGGCTCTGGTGTGGCTGTGGGTCAGTGGCGCAGTCTCTGCCAAGGAGCGATGACCTACAGATAGTGGAAATTAATGGATTTGTGTTGACAGGGGAGCAGTGGGACAAGGGTCCCTCACCCTCACCCTGCAGGCCACAGTTGGGGGCTCTTGTCTTGAGTTTCCTCTATCTGAGGAACAGGCGCCAGTGCCAAGCTGGCAGCCTCCCCTGGGCTCTGCTTGTCTGAGTGACATGCAGAGCTTGGGCAGTGCCTCCCTCCTCCCCCTCAATGCTGGCACTGAGCCCTGGTATTTTTCTCAGCTGTGGTACAGGAAGGACCAATAGGAATATATACTTGTTCGGGCGCTGGGGATACTGCTGTGGGCTGGGTACTCATGGATACCGCATGAGGCAAGATCTAGGCCATACGAGTGAGTGTGGCTAAGGGGAACAAGAACAGTCCAGCAGGGGCAGTTGGGAGGAGTTCAGAGCATTGAAGGAGGCCAGCGCATCACCTGGGAGACTCCCAAAGGTGGCATAACACTGAACTCCCACAACTCCGCGTTCTTCCCCCTTTACAAGACTGGTTTGTCTTGACCCTGCTAGATCCCTGTTACTGTTTTAAATGCCAGATAGGACAGCAGTTAGAAAACCTTGGAATTGCCTGCAATCACCTGGATGCTGTGCCATGCAATATAAAAGAGAAAAAGAAACAATCGGAAGGTGAACAGATAGGGGCCTGGCTAGGCATTGTGGCAAAGCTGTGGTTTTATTTCCCTTTTCAGTGCTAAACAAACAACAGGTCTCTGAATACAGGCATGTGTTGTTTGTTTCAGATGTTTGGTTTGAGCTCTAAGGATCCATTTAACAGGTGGCAGCTGAAGCAACCTCAGCCAGAGCTCATGCCTGCCTGCTGCCAGTTGCACAGTGGCCTGCTTTCTCCTGTGCTCATAGAATCCCCACAAGTTAGGTCTTCCATTGGTCTTTGCTGTGAGGCAGTCACAGGGAAGGAACCTTGAAGGCTGAATGATGGCCTTCTTCTGAAGTCAGGCAGCTGGGGAGTTCCTTCCGTGCCCAGTGGGTTGACTTATCATTACTTCTCTGGAGTACGAAGTGCCATACAATCTGTAATACTGTGATCCTCTCAGTCCCCCATGCAGCAGTACTACTTTCTTCTCGTCATATGAGACCTTCAAGAGGAAGGAAGAATGCTTCTGGTGATGGGAAAGTTGTCAAGGAGAATTGTGAGGGGTGGTGGGTGGAATTGTGGGGACCACAGACAAGAAATTGGAGTTACAGCTGGGTTGTATACTGTTGATAGACAGATGAATTCCATGACTAGGTTAAAAGTTGCCAGAGTCCTTGGCTGTTGATTATCTTTAAATATATGTGTTTTATTTTTAAAAATCATATTCCACCTTTCCTTTTAAGCCTCCAAGGTGGCTTAGATCCATGAATCAGAAGACACAATTTTTAAAAATAAACCTGAATAATCACTTGTAAACAACAACCATGTTAAAGGCAACAGTGCAAATTACATATATCTGTTTAAAACCCTGCCCTTCCTCTACAGAGCTCTGCCAGGCATGCATGTTTCCCCACCATTCCCCCTGTATCTACACAGCGGCTGTGTGGTTAGGCTGGGGGTGGGGGCAGGGGAGTCATCCAGCCCTATAGCTGGGTGAGGATTTGAATGTGGGTCTCCTCAATGTCTACTCTGACATTTTATCCACTACTAGGGATGGGCATGAACCTAAAACATGTGGTTCAGTTTGGTTTGGGGTCTGGGGCGGCCCATGGAACAAACCCTGAACCGGCCCCACACAAACCAAACCAGTCCAGCAAGTTCCCCCTTTCTCCTGACCACAGTTTTGTACTTGCCATCTTTGGTTTTGCTCCCCACCACTTCGGGGGCGGGGCGGGGAAAACCAAAAGGTTAAATATGGGTGTGAAGTGCCTCCCAGGGGGCATTTCACCTCCTCCTTTCTGCTGGCCCAGCTGTCTCAGGCTCCCTTGCGCAGCCTCTTTAAAAGGGGCTGCATGAGGGAGCCCAAGACAGCTGAGCCAGCAGAGAGAGACCCAAGCCCCAAACAGCTGAACTGAGCTGGCCAAAACTCCAGTAAATGTTTGGGGAATGCACCTTCCCTAAACATCAGTTCCCGAGCTCCGAACCAGCCCAAGTTTGGCCCGAATTTTAGCTCATGAGCCAGTTTGTGCCCATCCCTATCCCCTACACCATTCAGGCTGTGTGCCTATCCCCCCACTCCCCACAAGCATTTACATTCAAGTGTTTCTCTGCCCTGATTAATGTGAATGGGCAGTGCTTAGAGGTACAGGTGTATGCTGTGTCCTTTCCGCTCAGTAACACACTGGGACATTACACTCTTATGAGTTCACGTAAGAGTCTCTCCATGTTGCCCCCCTCCCGTCTGCAGTGAACCTCTCTGAACATGAGCCAAGATCCTCTTAACTCTCTGTCTCCCATCTCCTTAGCAACTGCATTAAGCAGATCAATTGAGTTGGTGTCATTGGGATGGGATGGGAGGGCAGGGCTTTTTCTGCACACATCTCCCCCCCCCCCCGCCACGTTCCTCCCTTGGCGCTGCCACTCTCCTTCCCTCACTCTCACTTTCATCGCTGCAAGCCAGGAAAACACAGCTTGGACTCTGCTGTCAACAAACTCCCTGTCCTGCTCTGTGACCCTGCTCTCTCCCCTCCACAGGCACCATCACCGTGCCTCTTTGCTACTCTGTGGAGGGCCAAGGGTACCCCAGTGCTGATGGAGGGCGATCTTCAACAGCAGGGCTGAAGGCAGCAGCACAGTTTCAAGTGGCACAGGCACCCACTGGCATGTGGGAGACTCTGGCTGGGGAACTGGGGTGAGTTAGGAGCTGGCGTGGAGGGGCCTCGGTGCCATGAGTCCCACTCATCATGAACCTGGAAGGCCTGGAGATGATCGCCGTGTTGGTGGTTTTGGTCCTGTTCGTCAAAGTGCTGGAGCAGTTTGGGCTTTTTGAACCTGTCTCCTTGGAAGGTAATGCACAAAGACAGCATGGGAAGGGGTGTGGCTCTGATTTAAATCTGTACCTCCACGGCTGGTTCCAGGACTAGTCTCGGTTAGCTGGATCTAATCTAGGCAGGACACTGGCTAGTTAAGTCATGGAAATACTTGCCGAGCCTCTGCTGCGGTCGAGATGGCTTAATGTTTCCTTCTAAGATAGTAGCACTAAAACTGCAAGGCAAGGATATTTGTGTGTCTGTGAGTGTAGGGAGAACATCTGAGGTGGATGCAGTCAAAGAGATCTGCTGTCCTACCAGCAAAGCCTCTCTTGAAAAAGAAGTAGAAACTCAAACTGTTTTCACTCTTGGGACAAAACAAAAGCATAGAGCTCCACACCGCAGAGATGAATCTCGGGAGAGCAGGACTTCCAAGCAGACAAGCTGTTTGGGCCACAAACAAAGCAATGGGCAGCATGGCACCTGCCAGGGCAATGACTTCTTAAAGAGGCAGCACGCCAAGGGGCTTTGACTCTCATCTAGAGCTGTAGTTGTGTTAACACCTGTCCAAGTGTGTGTGGATGTGATGCCAAGCTGGTAACATTAATGGAACACCTTGTATGTGCAAATGTTTCTGTAGTGTATGAGGGAGGAGAGGGGTATATGTGTGTATGAATGAGAGTCGCTGTGTGCATTTAGTGTACCCCTGCTGTAGAGGCAGCATTTAGTATACTATTGACAACAAACAAAATTGTAAGGAGTATTGAATGACTGCTGAGCATGCCCTGTCTGTTTACCTTACTGTCAAGAGTGCATGCATTGATGAGCTCTGGGGTTTTTTTTGCCATTGCTGGGTGTGCTCAACTCAGTAAAAGCCAAACACCTTCCTGGTGTCTGAGTTCTTTCCCCTGCTTCCTTTACCAAAGTAGGCATGTGACAGACCGATCTGTCCAGACCTTATGGGTTGCTGGCTGGGGTGTTGAATTGATCTGCATCTTAGTTGCAGGACTTCTAAGAAATTCTGACACTAATAAGAGATGGAATCATTTCAGTCGTGTCCTGCAGAGTGAGGTGAGAAAAATACTTCGAGTAAAGCCAGTTTCTTGAAATGGCTTTGTCCGTGGGCTCTGACCATTACCTGTTATTCTTAAGATCAGGAAGCAACATGAAACTGATGGTTGAGAAAGTCAGTCCAGCATGGATTCAGTTTGGCCAGAATGCCGTCTAGAGGGTATGGTTTAACCCTGTGTGCTTCTTGCTTACTCCTATCTTGTGTCAAGCTACTTCCAGGAACCAGGTTCTGTATCAGAGGCACTATTTCCTGTCCCTGGGATTTTGTTACAGAGCTGTCTCACACTTCTTCATGGAGGGGACACTGGATTTCTTCTTATACTTGTTCATTTTGGTCCAGCAGCCAGCTTAAACAAGGCCTTTTCTTCACAGTCCCTCATTTTAATTTGGAACAACACTGTTCCTTTTGGGCAAGTAAGTTTTGATTAAAATAGACTTTACTGAAATTATGATGCCTTCCTTGTGTTTCTGTTCCTGCTGTGTTATCTCCTTGTGCAGGCATTCTGTCCATAGATCTATAACAGTTCTTCTTGTTGCTGCTTTAGATTGGGTCTTTCCAGGGAGTAGGATGTTGAAGGAAGGGATTCAATTAGTTTGCAGATTATTTAGCTGGCAAAATGCTGTTCTTGTGGAGTAGACGATGCCAGTGCTTGGCTTTGGACTTCTTGTATGTAGAGGCTGGGCTTTCTGCTCATTTCCTGCCACTTGAGTGGTGCAGACCTTGGATGTGCACATGTGCATCTACAGACTGGAGCCTGTCATTTGCAAAAGTGGCATGTTCAGGGGTAACAAGACTTCCACTTTTCTTACTGACACACATTCTCCCACCGTATAGCAGGAGATGTAGGTAACCTCATTAGGTGGGAACACAACAGGCCCTGCAGAGTTCTCCACCCCTTCAGCTGCGGATCTGTGCCCCAACACTGGTGCTGTTCGCATGTTGCAGTGAACACTCATACATCCATTTGTAAGAAAGAACCAATGTGTGATTGCTTTACAAATGAAATTGGGACCAGTGCCTGGATAAACGTGGGGTTTAAATCACTCATTCAGTGTACATGTGTTGAATGTAACATGAGAGTTACTCAACACACATATAAAGAAGAATAAAGTGTAAATGGATTTTATGTGTGTTCACTCTAACTAGTTCACTTAGCCTGTTTCATGGGCAGCTGTGGCTGTAGCTAATTTGTCCGCAGAGCAAGGAAGGCAGTGCGCTTTACCACTAATGTAACCAATAGCTCATTAATGATATCTCCATAATGCTAATACATTGCAGACTGATTACATTAGAAGAAACAGGTTACATCGAAAAAGAAATTCAAGATCATAGAGTTGTTTAGGAATAAGATTATTCTAAACCTGGGAGATCCTATGATTCCCTAGGTGCTGACAATGAGTAATATGATAATATCTTTCCATACAGTGGATTTAATCACATGGTAAGATGCTTATCTGGCCATATAGTCGTCTGTCTCTTAATTTATTATATTTTTACCCCACCTTCCTTTCAAAGAGAGCAGGGTGGTGACCGTCATTCTTCCCTCCTCCTTTTTATCCTTGGAACAACAATCCAGTTCGGTAGGTTAGGCTGACAGAGTGTGACTGGCCCAAAGTCACCCAGCGAGCTTTCTGGCAGAACAGGGATCTGAACCTGGCTCTCCCAGACCAAAAAAATGACCCTTATAGATCACCCACCATTTCCCTGAATTCCCAAGTTGTTGGAAGGAGCATGATAACAATAATCTTACCATATTGAAATTTCTTAAATGGCCATCACATGATGTATCACGTGGTGAACCCGTACATGCCTACTCGTATATCTGCCATATATATTTCTGAGGATTCTTGCCTCTTTTTCTCGTTTGTGAAGCCATGCACAAATCTTTTCCATGTCATTATTCCTATTTGGAGAATAGCTTCTGAGAGCAGTCCTGGAGGATTAAATCCCATACACAGAAAGAAGAAGAGTCTTGTGGCACCTTAAAGAATTTTTTTAAAACCCCACATAGCATAAGTTTTCATGGGCTACACCCTACTGTAATCTCTGTATAGAGAACAACTTTTGGCTGTCAGTTTTCTGTTCCTTCCTCACATCTCCCTCTCCTTTGAAGGACAGGCTCTGTCCTGTCAATTAATTGACAAGCATGGGGAAATTAATTTGCCTGTAGCATAAGATGATCCAGGGATGGAAGAGGGAGAAATCTTTTGCATCCTGTGCTTTTAAGACATGGTACTTGCTTGGGGATCCTTGGTTAATTCTCCGTGTTAAAGCTGTGTTTGCTAAAAGGGAGAACATGCAACACTTCCTTTAGTGAACCATAGTCAAATATTATGAATTTGCACCATAAGAGAAATGGCTTGGGACCAGTGTGGGGTAGTGTTTATAATGCTAGACTAGGACTAGGGAAATATGGGTTCAATTCCCATTCCTCTGTGAAGCTCACTGGGTGACCTGCGGTCAGTCACTCTTTCAGCCGTAGCCTAGAAAGGTAGGGAGAGAGCAGCAATCCACCCCAAGCTCCTTGGATCCTGGCTGTGGTTGGAGGCGCCTTCATGTGGAATCTGAAGACCCCGTGGCATAAGAATTGCCATGATCCATCAAGTCCTCTATTTTGCTTCCAGTGGGAACATGCCCAGTACCCTGGAAGCTCACAAGCAGGGCTCAAAATTAAGATGCATCTCCTCTTCCTTATCCTTTGCATGAGGTCATCAGAGGGCTACGGCTTCTTAACCTGAAGATTCCATTTAGGTATCATGTTTTTAATATCTGCTAGCCTTCCTACCTTTGTCTAGTGGCAGTCAGCAGGGACAATATTATACATGATGGTAGGAACATATTGCATAGTACTAGGGTAAACTTATCTGGCAAAATTTCTGTCCCTCCTACAGTTAAAACCTTGCTATTCTCCGAGGACTGCATAGCCACCCACTCTTCTCCTCACCCTCATTGACACAGTCTGCTTGGAGAACATGACAGGATCATTTCTCTCACCCCCATTCCCATGTCCAAGCAGATCCTCCGCCCCCCATGACACTGAGAACTGCCTCCTCCACCCTGCTCCCTGTGTTATTTCTGACCACAAGAGTGCTCCCAGGCAGTACTGCATCATGCCAGCTGGTGAAATAAAATCCCCTAATGGCCTGGGGATGTTAATGGATGTGGCTGAGCCACCAGCCCCACCGCAATCAATCCTGTTCGTTGCTCTGTCCATGCCAAGCTCTAGGTTGGCTTTGCTGGCTCCTGCCCAGAACAAGAAAAGGGCAACACAAGGTAGGGTGAGAGATGCTGAATCATGAGAAAGCACCAGTAATGGACTTGGTCTGAGGTCTGGGAAGCTTCCTTTTAGCTTGCTGAACCACCTCAAAATTAAGGTCGCTATCTGGCCAAGAAAAATAGTCCTGTCCCTTTAACAGAGATTTAATATGCAGAAATCTGCAAGTGTTTCCCCACCAAAACCTTGTGAATAGGTCAACATCACTAATAACTGCTGCAGATCAAAAGGGGCCAGTTTAAAAAATTGGCAACCCTATTTGGACTCCCTGGGGAAAATCAGGAATTTCTGAGGCACCTGATCCCACCTGGTTGTGCACATATCACAGGCATCTTGTGGCTGTGTCAAAACATTGTTCATGATGAGCAACAGGACTTCATTTCTTTGCCATATTGTAAACATGCTTTATTTTAGTTAATGAAAAATATCTTCACTGCACATGTCCAATTTGGAAACTGTAATCTCGTCCTATAAAACGACAGACTTTGCTTCCCCATTTTATGAATCTTTTTGGTGAATGCTTTAGAAATTGTGAGCTGTTCTATCTCTTGCACAGGTGTAGCTTTTCCTTCCATCACAAATGGAGATGCCCATAGTGTGTCAGCTAGGGCAATGTCTTCATATTCCAGAAATCAAGGTTAGGCTCACCAGTTGTTACACTGATATTAAGTCAGCGTTTATTTATTTATTATTTGATGTATTTTTATGTTGTTTTCTGACACAGTTCATGTGCCATGCAATGAAGCATGTTTCAAATTAAAATGAAAAAGTCTTCGAACAATCCTAAAATCCACAGAGGTTGTTGTTAGGCTGTTATAACAATAATCAAAAGGAGACTTCTTGCACCTTTTAGATTGATTTATTGTGGCAGAAGCTTTGGTGAACCAGAGCCCTCTTCATCATCGATGAATTATGTCCTCAGTTGGCATGCGCACGCATACACATGCAATCAGTATGGAGAATTTCTTTTTTGCCAGCCCGGGGGTGAAAATGCAATGAAATGCAAGAGGTACAGGCTGACATAAAAATAATAAGCTCTAAAATCAGAAAGAAAAAAAGCTTCCCAAGGGAGGATCAGCAGCACCGCAACGTGTATCATGCTTGTTCACAGAAGGGGTTGGGAAGTGAGAAATCTGCCTACCAGAACTGGCGGCAGAGCCTGACATGGAATAGTCAGGTCAGTGTTTTTGGTGCCAGGACCATGGCTCCACTCTGGCTAAGAATTTATTTCCTGAAAATGCAAAAGAAGATTTAAGTTTTCATTTATTAATACTTAGCATTTGCAGAGCACTTTTTTTTTTCAGAGCACTTCACATGTATAATCACCGTAATCTTTGCAGCAGCCCTGCAAGGTAGGCCAGTAGACTCCCATTTTGCAGATGGGGGCTAGCTAAGGACCTAAGGCCACCTGGTGAGTTCATGCCTGAGATGAAATTTGAACAGGTAATCTCCCAACTCACAGCTCATTCTCTTGGTGACAGCAGTGACACAATGTTAGTACAATACAAAACTTTCACTTAATAGTAGTCCATTCAAGCAGAAGACGTATCTGTTGAAACTGCAAGAATGCTATCTTCCTGGCAGCAGGACTATCCTTTCTTGCTGGCCCTAATCCATTACACAGAAAACAGAAAACAGCACTATTGACATTGTAATGCAAAGGCTAAAATACAGTTGGGGGCACACGTGGACTTATTGTCTGAGGATAAAGAAGGGAGAGGATGAGTTCCGTGTTTGGGGAAATCTTGGCTTGTGAGTGCTGCTTAGCAGACACACAAGCTCTCAGCAGGGCGGCTGTGAAAGGAAGCTAAGCGCACAGAAACGTTGACTTTTGTTCAAATCCCAGTAAAAGCTTTGCTAATGGACAGAAGTCTTGGTGTTTCACAGATTGAAACATACAGGATCTCTTTCATTGTCGGTTTTGGATGAGTTCAAATAAAAGATTTTGTGATAATTAGCCCCTGCCCATCCCACCCCTTGATTGTTGCCCACAAGACAGGTGCCCCTTGTTTGGGCTCTAGTGTTCTAGTTTCTCCTAGTGATATCCAATAGTTGGGGTATATACACCGCAGGGGTAGATTGATGATGCAGTTTACCAGGAAGCTTCCTGGTAGATGCTGCTCTTCAGGCCAGACCGTGGCCACTGGGGCCAGTCTGTGTTTGCTAGGACCACTGGAGCTCTGTTTGCTCCTGACTGGCTGCTGAGCAAGAGGAGGAAACAGGTATGTCTCCATCCACTGGCATCAGGCCCCAGCTAGGTCAAAGAAGGAGGGAAGAGGCAGCTGCTGCACTTGCACCTGGACCATCCCCCCCCCCCCCCGTGAGGAAAAGGAAGGTGAAGGGGCTGCCACCTTGTTGCCTCCTTTACTCAGCTGTGATGGCCTAAGCAGGATTACAAAACTGGGTCAAATGTGATGCATCACATGATGGAGGATGGTCACATGAAATGGGCCAAGGAAGTGAGGCCATATTTCTTACACTTCTTCTATGCCTGAAAGTCAGGTGGTTAAGTTGTCACTGGAGCAAATTAACGGAGAGCTCTGTTGCCCGTTTCCAGGCCCGTAGGCAGGATTTTTTGTTCAAGGAGCTTTTACATTTTTAAGGGGGCAGTTAAATTATAGTTAAATAAATTATTCTGAATGCCTGTCTTTAAAGGGGGAGGCTCCAAGCCTGTTTCTAGCCCTTCCTTTCCAGGGACAAGGCAGCAAACACGTCAGTTCTTAGGGGGGGAAACAGCTCAGAGGACATTTAAATGCCTTCAGAAGGCATCGGCCGGCCAGCCACCTCCGTCCACTATTGCCCGTCACTTGATTGCAACTTGAAGGGGATCCTGACAAGCCACCAAAGCTCATATTTTATGTCCAGAGTGCATGGCATCTCTGCCTGGTATACACTAAGTGACACATGTCTAAAAAGTCTACACACAGTAATACTTAAGTGCCCTCTCATTAATGATAATGCAAGTGTATGGTGGCTAAGATAATATTTGCTTGAATCTCACCTGTGCCATAAATTCAATATCTGCAGTGTGAGATAATAAATTTGACCTGTGTTACATGGGTTCTTTAAGGATTACAAGAAGAAAAGTGTACACAAAGTGCTTTTAACACTCTACTGTGCTATATAAATGTCCAGTATTAATATTACAGAAGAATTTTCTAAGGAGCTGGCCTCTCCCATTTTCTTTCCTTGTTTTTCTGGAATGGTCTTGTTGCTCTGACCGATAACGGATTAACTTAACATTTTCACTCAGCTGCTAACAATTAAGGATGGATAGATTTGTAGGCAAGCTACTGGAAAGGCATCCTTTCTAGCCTTGACCTTTTCTTATCATTTTTTGGTAGCACTAACACAAATAACTGATATTTCGCACTCTAGATGAATGGCCATCAAACTGTGTTCTGAGAAGGTTTCTCATTAATTACTATTAATAGTGGATAAGCCCCACCCAGAAATACAGTTTCTTCTCCATTACTGATCCCATGCAATATGTGGGGTGGTTCTCACTGTCGATTCATGCTAGGTAAGAATAGGCCCAGCAGTGGCCCACATGGCACTGTGTATGCACCCTAGAAATTGTTTAGAACCATTTGCAATATTCTGTGGAAAGAGTTTTGTCCAAAACAGAAAATAAAAATTTTTTGTGAAGGAACTTCACAAAATCAGCCTCCATTCCTGAGGACGAAGGTAGCAAATGTCACTCCCATCTTTAAAAAGGGTTCCAGAGGAGATCCGGGAAATTACAGGCCAGTCAGTCTGACGTCGATACCGGGTAAATTGGTGGAAACCATTATTAAGGAAAGAATTAGTAGGCACATAGATGAACAAAACCTATTGAGGCAGACTCAGCACGGTTTCTGTAAGGGAAGATCTTGTCTCACTAACCTATTAGTGTTCTTTGAGGGGGTGAACAAACATGTGGACAAGGGGGATCCAATAGATATTATTTACCTTGACTTCCAGAAAGCTTTTGATAAAGTTCCTCATCAAAGGCTCCTAAGCAAGCTCAAAAATCATGGGATAAAAGGACAAGTCCTTTTATGGATCAAAAACTGGCTAATTAATAGAAAACAGAGAGTGAGTATAAATGGGCAGTTCTCCCAGTGGAGGGGGGTAAGCAGTGGGGTACCACAGGGATCAGTACTTGGTCCACTGCTTTTTAACTTGTTCATTAATGATTTGGAGTTGGGAGTAAGCAGTGAAGTGGCTAAATTTGCGGATGATACAAAGTTGTTCAAGGTGGTGAAAACCAGTGAGGATTGTGAGGCACTCCAAAGGGATCTGTCAAAGATGGGCAAGTGGGCGTCAACATGGCAAATGGGGTTCAATGTGGCCAAGTGCAAGGTGATGCACATTGGAGCCAAAAATCCTAAATATAAATACACATTGATGGGGTCTGAACTGGCAGAGACTGAGCAAGAGAGAGATCTTGGAGTTGTAGTGGATAACTCACTGAAAATGTCGAGACAGTGTGTGACTGCAATAAAGAAGGCCAATGCTATGCTGGGGATTATTAGGAAGGGTATTGAAAACAGATCAGCCAATATAATAATGCCCCTATATAAATCAATGGTGAGACCTCATTTGGAATACTGTGTGCAGTTCTGGGCACCACACCTTAAAAAGGATATTATAGCTTTGGAAAAAGTGCAGAAAAGGGCAACTCGAATGATAAAAGGGTTGGAACACTTTCCCTATGAGGAAAGGTTAAAGCGCTTAGGGCTCTTTAGCTTGGAGAAAAGACGACTGAGGGGTGACATGATCGAGGTTTATAAGATTATGCATGGGAAAGAGCAGGTAGAGAAAGAGGTACTTTTCTCCCTTTCTCACAATACAAGAACCCGTGGGCACTCCATGAAATTGCTGAGCGGTCGGGTTAGAACGGATAAAAGGAAGTACTTCTTCACCCAAAGAGTGATTAACACATGGAATTCACTGCCACAGGAAGTGGTGGGTGCTACAAGCATGGACGGCTTCAAAAGGGAATTAGATAAGCATATGGAGCAGAGGTCCATCAGTGGCTATTAGCCACAAGGTATAGCTTCTCTTATGTTCTTATGTTCTTAACTTAAAACAGCAAGATATCCTAGGAAAAGATGTTGGGCCAACTTTTGAAAATAAATTTATTATTTTAGAGCATCTGTGTTTTTCTGCTTGCTTTCTTTTAAAAAAATAATAAAAGAAGAGCTGTGCTAGATCTGACCAGTGGTCCATCTAGTCCAATATCCTGTTTCACACAGCAACTAACCAGTTGTCCTGGAGAGCCAACAAACAGGGGATAGAGACCAAGGCT
Organism: Gekko japonicus; assembly: GCF_001447785.1. Classification (NCBI taxonomy): domain Eukaryota; kingdom Metazoa; phylum Chordata; class Lepidosauria; order Squamata; family Gekkonidae; genus Gekko; species Gekko japonicus. The sequence goes on from NW_015169174.1 coordinate 1,628,676, forward strand.
TTCCCTGATGTTGCCTCTGAATACCAGTTTACTGCCTCTGAACGGAGGTTGCTTTTAGTCACGGCTAGTAGCCATTGATGGATCTATACTCCATGAATCTGTCTAATCATCTTTTAAAGCCATCTGTACTTGTGGCTATCACTATGTCCACACTGGCAGAGAATTCCACAAATATTTCCTGTTGTCTGTCCTGAATCTATTGCCCATCAACTTCACCGAGTGCGGCTGAGTTATAGTATGATTGGAGATGGTGAAAAAGTTCTCTCTATTCTCTTTCTTTCCACCCCATACATAATTTTATAAATTTCTATCATATCTACACACAGTCTTATTTTTTCTAAGTTGTAAAGCCCCAAAACTCACAAGAAAGGTACTCCAATCCCTTAATCATCTTGGTTGCCCTCTTCTACATTTTTTCCTGTTCTGCAATATCTTTTTTGAGATACAGCAACCAAAACTGTACACAGTATTCCAAATCAGGCTGTACCATAAATCTATACAGGGGCATTACAATATTGGCCATTTCATTTTCCTTTCCCAGCAATCCCCATTTTGATAATAATTTTAATTGGCTATTTCTCTTTGGTCACGGGTATAAACATGGCATGCCCATGAGTAGGTGGCACATCCTGCATTCTAGAGGAGCTGTGCATGTCTGGAAGTGCTGGTGGATTTCGTCCACATTTCATCCACATCTTTCTGTGTTGTAATACACAGTGGAGGAGTAGCAGCTGGTGACAATGAGATTTGCAGATGTTAACATCTAGCCGTCTAGAAAGTGGGGCTTCCACACAATTTGCTCGATACACTATTGAGCTTGTAGGCAACATGAGCCTGTATCTCACTGCATCTTGGGACTGGAGGTGAGGAGTGACAAAAAGGAATGTTTTATGTAGGTAGATGTGCTGGAGGAATGGCATATCCATAAGTGGAACGTAACAATGGATAAATATGGGAGATGGCAGGCTGCCATTTGAATTTTTATTTTGGTTGTTCCTTTGCTCCTGTTTATATCCCACATTACTCAACCATCTACACATACCTGGAGTTATCCTCTTCTTCTCCTTGCACATTTTCTGTGAGTGCTATTTATACCCCCTATGCTCTCTTTAATAACCTTGGCACATCCCTGTCCCCACAAGGTGGAATGTGGTGTCCCCTTGTAGTTTGAAAAGGTAGTGCCATCTGCTTTTAAGCAGTGCTGCATCACCACAGCATGCCATGCCAGGGACTAATGATGTTGGACAGACATCCCTGGAACCCACATTTTTAAAAAGAGCACCATCATAGCTATGGTGCACAAACCCACAAAGGTGCTGACTCATTGGTGGCCAAAGACAGCTCCTCTTCTGAGCAGCCTTAACTGGGAGGGTATTATGGGGAGGATGAAAAAATGGGCTTTATTGATTATGGCTCCTGAAGTGCCAGCATCAATAATTCAGAGGAACAATTGGCAGGAAATGCAGGCCTCAGAGTGGAGGGGAGGGCTGTGGCAGCTTAAAGAGGGGGAGGAAGGAGATAAAAGCCTGGCCAGGGGATGCTTGAGCATAATCAAGTCTGAGATGGATATTCGGTAGAGATGCAGAGATTGGGACTGACAGGATGATTTCCCTCTGTAGGATGGATGGGCTCAATCACAGCTACACAGTGCTGACAGCAGGATGAAAGTGTGAAGGGGGGGTGAGAGGATAGCCTCTGATCAGAGCCCCCAAGGATAGAAATCCATGAACTTGGTAGAGTGAACAGACAGCAAAGCAATGATGTCTTGGTCTCTCCCTTGGATGCAATGCAGTTGTCATGCTCAGGGTATCCTCCTTCACCCTGTATACAGCCCTGTGCATATCAGAGGCTCCTACATCTGTCGTTCCTCTGGGAATGCTAGACAGAGCTGAATGGCATGTAATGAGCAATGGATGCCTCTCACAGTAGCACTGCTGTGAAATCCTGGACTACGAGTTGAATCCAGTTGTAAGATTGTCAGCAATGAGCCTCCTTCAGTGTATGTGGTATGCCTGCTGTTTTTCCTGCAGGGTGCATGTTCCCGCAAGAATCACATATCTGCTCAGAGATCTCTGCCTTGCTTACTTTAAGGGAAGAAATTTCACCATGATGGTGCCAGGCTCCATCAAAAGAGCTGAGCCCAGTGCTGAAAAGCGACAGCATGGCTCAAATGGGAGAGTGACAGCTCTCTCTCGCTCTCTCTGTGGTGTGTGTGTGAAGTGCAGTTAAGTCACAGCCAACTTATGGTGACCCCAGTAAGGGCCTTTCAAGGCAAGGCAAGTGAGAAGCAGAGGTGGTTTGCCATTGCCTTCCTCTGCAGTCTTCCTTGGAGGTCTCCCATCCACATACTAACCAGGGCTGACTTTGCTTAGCTTCCAAGATCTGACAAGATTGGGCTGTACCATGCTGCCTTCCCTGCAGAGTGACAGCAGCACACCCCAAAGTGGTACTTGTTCCCCGCTGTAAGACTGAAATCTGCTGTGTTCCACAACCTTTTTACAACTTGCCCTCCACATTCACCATAGAAGCAAGACACCTACAGGGCAGGGCTTAATCAGGACCATCGGCTGGGCTGCATTTGATCATTATAGCAACAGCCATTCTCATCATAGCATTTCTGCTATTATCACATGTGCCGTACTCCTTTGGATCATGAACTTATCCCTTTCAGTATCTGTGTTTGGGTTGTATCTGTTAGGGTAGAAGACCAATAGGCCGTTATGCTTTCTTTCCAACCTGGGCCACATGTACCGGGGACAGGAAATGGCACACACAAGTTGCTGGAATGGAAGACCACCTTGCAAGGTCAAGTGCCAGGGCAAGGTGGATGCTTCAGCATAACAAGAAGAGGAAGGAACCCAAATGGTGGAGAGGAGTATATTTGTGCTTAAGACCAAGCGTGTGTATCATTTAGTAACCTGTGTATAAGGGGGGGCGTCAGAGAAATAGGAAGTCCCCACTTCCATTTAATGCTGTGTTCCCAAGGCATAGCTGGATTATTCCAGTTGTCCTACAGCTGCCACCACCATCTGTTAAATGATTTATACTGCTATCCTAAACAGTTATGCTCTTCCAAGCCCACTGACTTCAGTGGACTTAAAAGAGTGCAACTTGGCTTTGAGTGGCACTGTTGCTCACATAAGAGCAACAGGACTCGGGAAATATCAAGTCAGAAGTAATTACTCCTCTTCAAGCACCTGTACTTTACGGTGCAATCTGTAATTCTGTTTAGGATTGCAGTGTTAGTGACTGCTGCCTTTCCAGTCTGCTCTGCTCCTGAAAAACTGCAGCACTTATTCTTCTAGCCAACTGAAGCAGGAGAGGCACAGATATGGCCTCCTTCCAAACAGTCAGTTTTTATTATGGAGAGAGGTTAGTAATAGGATGCCCCAAGGATCAGGCTGTCAATCTGCATTTCTGAACAGATTCATCAATGATTTTCAAAACTGTGTGAACATCAAAAAGCCTGTGAGAATCATTCAGAATCATTCTAAACATTCAGTCAAAAGTAGATTGTGGAATCTTTAAGGAATGTTGCATGATAATGAAGACACACAGCAGTAAAATGGTGGCTGAAATTAATGTAGATACTTGTCAAGGAATGCACATGGGGCAGGTGGGTTGGGGCTCTGATTTCCATGCAGCATTTCATATACAGAGAAACCACGTTCATTTGTAGAATGAACAAGTCCCTGCACACATGGAGCTTTGTATGTTCACTTGAACTTACCAGCATGGTGTCTTAAGTGTGACAACTGTAGATAGTTCTATTCTGGATAGTTCAGCACAGTGCTTTACTCTGTGTCAAAGAGAAAATTAGCAAAAAATGCAAGATTAGATGATTGATTCCATAAAAGGTTCTTTCTTCCCCCTCCCTCTTTTGGGGTTTGAATGTTTATTATAACAATTCCATCTGTCTAAAGAACATTGACAACACTGAGAAGACAAGATTCAGTGGAAAAGGCAATAATACTAGAAGGCACTAAGAAAAGACGAAGATCCAACAGGAGATGGATTGCCTCAGTAAAGGAAGCCACAGCCCTCAGTTTTCAAGACCTGAGCAAGGCTCACACATGGAATTCACTGCCACAGGAAGTGGTGGCGGCTACAAGCATGGACAGCTTCAAAGGGGAATTAGATAAGCATATGGAGCAGAGGTCCATCAGTGGCTATTAACCACAAGGTATAGATAAGGACTCTGGGGCAAGTGATGCTCTGTCTTCTTGGTGCTTGGGGAGGGCTTCTAGTGTCCTGGCCCCACTGGTGGACCTCCTGATGGCACCTGGAATTTTTGGCCACTGTGTGACAGAGTGTTGGACTGGATGGGCCTTTGGCCTGATCCAACATTGGCGTCTCTTATGTTCTCATGGCTGTTAGTGATAGGACATTCTGGATGTCATTATTTCATAGGGTCATCAGAAGTCAAAAGCAACTTTATGGCACATAACACACAAAGAATACTATGTGATCTCCAAACAAACTTTCTTGTTTTGGAATGCTATAAAGATTCATAGACCATTGCTCACAAAGTGGCAATCAGATCAGCAAAATTATGTTTTAATTATCCTCTCCATCTTCTGGGGTTAGCCATACTTTTTTGATGGGGAAGATTAAGAAGAACTTGAACTTGAAGTATTACAGCAGAACAAGTTTTCTGTCTTTACTTCATCTTGATGTGGCCAGCTGGGAAGGTGATAGTCTGTAGAATTTTGGTTAATTATTCTTCCCAGTTTAATGTCTGTTGTTTGGTGTAATAGTGAGAGAATCTGGGAGAACCAGGTTTGATTCCCCACAGCTCTCAGAGCTGTTCTCTCAAGAGCAGTTCTCTCAGAGCTCTCTCAGACCCACCTCCCTCACAGGTTGACAGTTGTGGGGAGAGGAAGGGAAGGAGATTGTAAGCTGCTCTGAGACTCTGAGTGAAGGGTGGGGTATAAATCCAATCTCTTCTTCTTGTTCTGTTTTATGAAAGACTGTTTAATTCAGCACTCTTAGCTGTGCAGTTTTTACATATCAAACATGCATGACTATATTTTAGCTTGGATTTCTTTATTCATAATATTTATTTATTTATAATTTCAATTTGTATACCTCTCTTCCCTGAATTCACAGAACTCGGAGTGGTTGACAACAAAAAAATATACAATATAAAACCCAAGAATAAATAGTTAAAAGTGCAAAGTGAAAAATAAAATCAGATGGCATCAGAATAAACACAATATGTATAACGGACTCGCAGCAGCGAGAGATAGCAAGGTGGGGGAGGGAGTGCCAAGTAAGGGGGAACCCATTGCTGTCCTCAACCAAAAGCCTGGCAGAACATCTCTGCCCTGCACACCCTGTGGAACTGCATAAGGTCCCACAGGGCACGGATGTTATTTGGCAGAGAGTTCCACCAGGTGGGAGCCAGGGCTGAAAAGGCCGTGGCTCTGGTTTAGGACAGCTGGATGTCTTTAGGCCAGGGGATCCCCAGAGTAGATTGTTCTCAGCAGAGCGTAAAGCTCTTCAGGGGACATACCAGAGGAGGCAGACCTGAAGATACATGGGTCCCAGACCGCTCAAGGCCTTAAAGGTCAATACCAAAACCTTGAACCTGGCCCGGTACTCCACCAGGAGCCAGTGCAACTGGTGCAGCACAGGTTGAATATGTGTGGTCCATGGTCTTTTCATAAGGACCCGCACAGCTGCATTCTGTACCAGTTGGAGTTTCTGGATCAGCGTCAAGGGCAGGCCAGTGTAGAGCGAGTTACAGTAATCCAGTTCCATGGATTACTGTGGCTAGGTCAGGGTGAGACAGGAGGGGGGCCAGTTGCCTTGCTTGGTGCAGCTGGTAGAATGCCAGCTAACGCTCATGATCTGGACCTCCATGGATAAGGAGGTGTCCAGGCCCACACCCAAACTCCTAATGGCTTGCATCAGTATTAGAAGTGCATCATCAAGAGTAGGAACTTAAGCAGATCATGAGAGGGAGGGCAGGAAGGGTTGCCTCAGTGCCAGTTTGGTGTAGTGGTTAAGTGTGCGGACTCTAATCTGGGAGAACCGGGTTTGATTCCCCACTCTTCCACTTGCACCTGCTGATGTGACCTTGGGTCAGTCACAAGCTCTGGCACAGCTGTCCTTGAAAAAGAGCAGTTTGTGTCAAGAGTTCTCTCAGCCCCACCCACCTCACAGGGTGTCTGTTGTGGGGAGGGGAAGGGAAAGGAGTTTGTAAGCCGCTCTGAGACTCCAAGTGAAGGGCGGGGTATAAATCCAATCTCTTCTCTCTCTTAGTTCTTGTGGCCCTTCTTACACACCCAGGGAAATGCTGATTCCCACTTTAGGGTCAGGAAGCAATTTTTCTCCAGGCCAGTTTGGCCAGGGATCCTGGAGGGGTTTTTTTTGGTCATCTTCTGGGCGTGGAACAGCAGTCACTGTGGGTATTTGTGAATTTTCTGCATTGTGCAGGGGGTTGGACTAGATGATCCTGGAAGTCCCTTCCAACGCTATGATTTTATGATTCTATGGGAAGTTGAGTGGCCAATTCTGTATCCCCCCCAACCACAGAGCCGCCGTCTTAGTTGGATTCAGTTTCAGTCAACTCTTCCTTAACCATCCCACCACGGCCTCCAGCCCTTCAGCCAAATTTTGTGGGGTGGAGTCCGGGTGGCCGTCCATCAACAGATACAGCTGGGTGTCATCAGCATGACACCCCAGCCCAAAGCTCCTTGCCAGCTAGGTGAGGTGGTGCATGTAGATGTCGAACAACATCGGGGAGAGGATTGCCCTCTGAGGAACCCCACATGTTAAAGGGGACCTAGTTGACACCTTCCCCCCCAGCACTACCCTCTGTCCTGGACCCCAGAGGAATGAGGCAAGCCACGGTAAGACTACCCCATGAACTCCTATGTCAGTGAGGCAAAGGGTCAACAGATTGTGGTCGACCGTGTCGAACGCTGCTGTAAGGTCTAACAAAAACAGCAGCACCAACCTGGCAACATTTGTATGTTTCTGCCTTATTACAGTTTGATCATCGTTTGGTTTCAGTTACTTCTGTGTGAGGAGAGAGAAGTTGGATAGTATGGGTTAATTTGGCATCCCCTAGTGGTTTAAGTGGGGAAATTAAATTACCATTGTAGTACCAAGGCCAACTCCTGAATTTGTTTCTTATTCTGTCTTTTCCGATGTCTGCATGCTTCCTTCCCTCCCACCACAGAGGCACACAGAAGCACTTCATGAGCTGTTGCACCCTCAGTTTTGTCCTTCAACAGAGGACTCTGAATTGTCCCTCTTCTGTGGTTTATCTCAGCTGTTTATGAAATGTTGCCAGCATAGCTTTTAGTTTTCTCTTTGAAGATTCTTTCGGGGTTGAGTTGCATTTGGGGGACTGACCTCGGTGGGATCTCAACAGTGTGTTCCGGTCTTTACTCTCGCTAGCTGCTCTCCTGAGTACCAGGCTCATCTTGGAAAAGCTCGTTTTCAATGGAGTCAGTTAATTGACGGGCAAATGATCCTGGGCACAAATATTTACAACAGAACTTACTCCTCTTGGTCTGTTTCTGTGAATTCTGGCTTTTGCATCCCAGTTTCTTTAAGCATATTTGGAGGCTGTGGTTGGTTTGCTGTGTGATCCTGGGGATAGCTTTCCTGAAATGATTGTTCATTGTTCTCTGCAAGAGAGAAGGTACTGCTAGCACCGGGAATCAAGGTCTATCACATCAGGGGAGCGTCTTAGAAGGAGGTTACAGTATGTACCAGATGGAAAATTATGGGGGAGAGAATGAAAAGAAAGATAATTCATCAAGAAAGAATCAAAGGTAGGGTGCCGAGGGTCCAAAGAAGGTGGACAGGAACAGAAGTCTTGCTGTAGTTGGCAGGGTAACAAAACCAGCTGAAGCTGAGGCATTTCACTGACAGCCACAGTTAGACAGTAAACATGTCGCTGAGATGAGCAGAAGAAAGTCCAGGATCAGCAAAAGCCATTTTGCAGTATGCTCTGTCTGTGTGTGTGTGTGTTTGTGTGTGTGTGTGTGTGTGTGTGTGTGTGTGTGTGTGTGTGAGAGAGAGAGAGAGAGAGAGAGAGAGAGAGAGAGAGAGAGAGAGAGAGAGAGAGAGAGAATAGTGGAGAAGGAAGCCAAGGGAGAACAGAACATCATATAGCTCTTCAACATGGCCATCCTTAGCAGAGTTATACTTTTCCAAGCCTGTTGACATCAGTGGACTTAAAAGGGTGAGGCTGTGCTTAGGACTGCGCTGGAAGAAAACTAAAGATATGTTGCACTTGCAAGACAGACAGTTGTCAACCTCAAGACTGGTGAATCCTCCTATTTTCTTTGGAGCATGTTTGTAAAATCTGTGTGGTCAAAAGCTGGAGCAAAAGCTGCTCAGTCTCATAGGTCTGTTTTGTGAAATAAAATCTGTAAGACACAGCAAGTGTGTATTTTGCACTCTGCGCAGGAATTATCTGTCCTTTTGCATGATGGAAGTCAAATGGTTTGATTGTGTTCAATGGATCATACAGAGCAGGAGAAACTATGTGAGAGGGAGTGAGCAACTAGTATCTAAAGGTATTCTTCTAATGCCGCTCTTTGTGGCAAGAGGGTAGGTGCTGAACACCCAAAGCCAGGACAGCAAAAAAAAAACCCCAACCTTCCCCAAACCATTTATCGTTTTGAATAGCATGTTGCCATATTCATATCCTTTACTGGAACCTACTGTCAATGGATTCTTTTCCACCTCTTCTGTAAATGTTTTGGGTGACTTTAGTTCCCTTAATTCCTTGAAATGCCCTTTCATCTGGCCTGGCCTGCTTCTTGTGCTCCTAATGGCCTGGTTGTGTGAATCATGCTTATTATTTCATTTTATGTTTATTTTATTTTTCCTTGTTTTCCTGTATTGCTTATCTCTGTCTGTTGTTATTCCAGCTTGTCTGCTTCTGTCATTGCTAGAGGTTTTCAATGATGTTCTGCTTTGTTTCTGCATTAAAATTATGGAATGAATGAGCACATGCACTTGTGCACATACACACACACACACAGACACACACACACATGTGAACACAGATACAAACATACTGAAAGGCCCAAAATATGCATGACCCCAAAAGAGCCATGATCCTCCATGTTTTATTTCAATAGAATATTAACATCCTCAGACTGCTTTGGAGACAGGGGAATAGTCGCTGGATGAAACAGTTAGCAGTGTAGGGGGGAGGGACAGGTTCATTTGCAGACACATACCTGTCTTTTCCTTCATGCACAGCTAATTGCAATTTTGGAAGAGTGTTTTAATTTGTGGAAGAGGTATGGAGGGAGGGAGGGCTGGATGATCTCAAATCACATCTATTCTGGCTGTTTACTCACCAGCAATGTCAGCAGCAATTCAATTGACGAGAAGTAAACAAGAGGTGATATTATAAATGCACAATAAATCTGATTCTTGGGCAGAAAACATATGCAGGATCCCTCCCCCTACTTGTAGGCCAGGGACAACATATATTTCATGGAAATGTTTCTCTTCAGCACCCCTTCCCTAGAGTATAGAGGGAAGGGATTATGAACTTCTGTTCTCTGCACTTCCCATAAATTGGCACTCTCTGTCTTTAACAGGTAACTTTTGTACACTCCATCTCTCATCAGGTTTCCTGAATAGTTTTGGTTGTGCCATATGAACACATGAAGCTGCCTTATACTGAAGCAGACCATCGGTACTGTCTACTCAGTACAGTACTGTCTACTCAGACCAGCAGCAGCTTTCCAGGGTTTCAGGCAGTGCTCTTTCATACACCTGATACCTGATCCCTTTAACTGGAGGTGCCAGGGATTGAATTGGGACCTTCTGCATATCAAGCAAATGCTCTACCACTGAGCCACAGACCCTCTGTATGTTTCTTTATGCAGGACATGATTTAAGTAGATCTTTGTGTAAAATGCAACTCGTTTGTATGGAATACATTTAATGTTAAGTCATCCACTATGAATAAGTGGCAAAGGACGTGCCTGAGAAATAGAGCCAGGTGTGTCTTCTCCCTCTGTTGGCCTGGCTACATTCTCCTCTGCACCAAGTCCTGTGCATTCCTTTTAAAATTACCACGATAGCTAGCTGGAGGCCAATGAGGAATCACAGGAAAAGGAAACAAGCTTGAAATCCTTTTGTCGTCCCCCCCCCCAATCTTCTTCTCCAGGATATCTTGTCCAAAGGGCTAATTCCCCCTCCCCTTCTTTTTTTCTATGAGTATTCCTTAGGCAGGGGTGGATAGCTAAATCTAGAAGGACCCTGTCAGACTCCAAACACAAATGCATCCATAGAAATTGCTTGTGCTTTAAATAATTTTAAAGCAGGAAGTAAGCTCAAAGCATTCATAGGTATACTTAACTTCTCAGATAACACTGGCTCAGTTTAAAGGAAATATGTGATGGAGTCTTATGGATCAAAAAATCCTTGGCAGAGAACCTGCTGTTGACCTGCCTTCTTAGATGTCAAGAAGACTGAGGGATGTGAGCAAGCCTATGGAGTTGTTTCCACTTCTTGTACTCCAAACCACCCATGGATCAACCATGGTTCACTTTTAGCTAACAAAACACTTGTTTTTCACATGAGGAACAGCTGCTTTCATAGTAGGAAGAGGCAGTACTAACAGGTAGCAGTACTAGCCTAGTACCCTGATAAATTTGGAGGGTGACAGATACTTGGTTTAGTGGACTACCCCATGAGCAGGGATTCATTCATCCTGAATTCCAGCTTGGGGAACATAACCTATGATTATTTATATTGGCCCATTTTTGACCCCATCCCCCCGATTTATCAAAACAAGGTAGATCCCATAGTTAGCTGTACAATTCTGGTTTTATAGCAGCACAGCTTGACAGGGAGGGGACTGGTGGCTCATGAAACCTTTATAATGTAATGGGGAGTTGAACATCGAAAGAATAATAAAAGGGTAGGGGTGTCTAAATGCTACTGAAACAAACTGAACACAAATGTACAATTAAGGGCTTGGGAACCTGATCTTAAATATGTGTATTCAGAAGAATATCCTACAGATTTCTATGTGTAGGGTTGCAATATTAGCCTTAGTTTTTGGTTTGATTGGTGACTGAAAAAGTAGACCTTTCTTTTTTTGCATTAAAAATGGACAGGGAGACCTGTGGAGCTAGTTGAGTCTCCCAGTAACACAGGCAAAAGTTAAGAGGACTATCTCAGCACAGCTCGTCTGCCCCTTTCATTTCATGCCATTCCTCCTACCATGTTGGCTGCACTTGCATGTAGCAATCTAATTTATGCAGCTCAGGTTTATAATCCTGTTGTCTGAGATTGCATGGCATATGTGATGAAAGTAACCTTATTGAACCATTCTTGAATGAAATTCCTTCTCCACCAAGCCATGGCTGCCCTCCAGAACCTGGAACAGAACCCCACAAACTCCTTATTTGCGGTCCCTTGCTCACCGAATTTCCTTTTCTTCCAAGAACTGCAAGTTTACCCTCCAGTCCTGGCTGACTGGATGTGAGCCATTGTTACACCATGCCACTGTCCAGCCAGCTGATATTCCACTCTCAGAAGTTCTGTCTCGTGCATCCAGTGGAGAGGGAAGTTTCTTAAGAACAATAATATACATCAGCATCTAGGTGCAGTCGTTTGCCTCATCTTCTGTCATCATTTCCTTCCCATTCTCACTGATTCTTGACACTGGGGACTCTGTGCTCAGAGGTCCGAGTCCTTGCTGGATGCACTATGTCTGTGCTGGATCTGCTTTCCTGCTGCAATGAAGCAATGCATGCATGATTCACACCATGTCTGTTGCAGCTGGCAACTAGGGATTGGGGAGGGGTGCTGGTGAGGGATGCTGTGATATATTAACTCTTCTCCTGGTTGGCAATTGCCCTTTCTTTGCAGGCAACCCACCTGGCCATGCTAAAAAAGCCCTGAAGCAGCGGTTCCTCAAGCTGCTGCCCTGCTGCCGCCAGCCCAAATCCATCCCTTCACTCAGTGAAAGCAAGTGACACTTTGTGCCTCTCTGTGTGTTGTTTCTTGTGCAGTGACCTCATTGCTCCCAGCACTGGGGAAATGAGGGGATTCCTTCCATGTAAACAATTTAAAATACTGACATGCCACATTTTTATCACAGCAGGTGTCAAACTTAAAGTGAGTTATGAAAAAAGCACGACAAATGTGTGGAAATAGGCAGGGAATGGAAGAGACCAGACCCTCCACCTTAAGGCATTAATTCTGAAAACTACTTTGTGGATACTCTAGAACTGGTGATGGCTCCTTTTCTCTGCAGCCTTTTATCCTGATGTGAAAGGAAAAGAAGATTGGGCTTCTTCCTAGGGCACTGGCCAATTGGCGCCCTGGGATGGAAGTGGCAGATCTCTGCATTTGACAGTCTCAGAGCCAAGTCAGGCAAATGTATTTTCATAACACTACATCAGACAGAGGGATAGGCATTTGCTGAAGGTTCATCATAACCAGGTTTGTCTGTCCCATGATTAAGAACAGTGGCTGGGGGGTCAATGACAAGCGTCTCTATTGACCCTTATTATCTAGCTGCACAGTGTCTGAAATGCATTCCTGGCCACAACAGCAGTGCACTCTGGGAAGACCTTGCCATTCAGGGAAAAGTCTGACACATACTGCCTTTGCTGCTAAGGAGTGTAGTCTGGTCTTCCTCACCTGCAGCAAATGAGCAGGTAGAATCCTGAGGTGAACCACAGGGGTGCCATTTCTGAATGCTCCCCCACATCAAGAAACAAACTCCCTTCAAATGAAAAGCAAGTGTATCAAACAGTTCTACTGTGCTAACTTCTTATCTTTATGTCGGGAAGCATTTAAAAATTTGAACCCCACCTGGAGTCTGAAATGGTACCTCATCGCCATCCCAGATTGCTGCATGTCTGGCCTGAATCACACAATGAAAAAGGAGACAGCCCACAGCAGAAAAAGCAAAGGATAGCAACCCCAACACTTAAGACAACTAGAAAACAAAGCTCCTGGCTCTTGGGATCCCCTGTGCTACACAATGGCCAGTTGCTTGTCTATAACATGTATTCAGGAGCAATAGGTTTCTGAAAGGCCTTAACATGCGTCTATTTTTATTAAGGATTTAGTAGCATCACTTCTCTTCTCGTAGGGCTATTTGTGCTGCAGTTCTGCAGAAACACAGAAAAGGCATGGAATGCATGGAATGTACTACGCAGGGCTATTTGGGGGCAGGAACGCGCAGGAATGGAGTTCCGGCTGGCTTCAGAGTTGGCCATGCCCACTACAGCCAAAACCTCTGCATGCGTGGCTACAGAGGGAAGGCCTGGAGAGCGACACCCCCCCCCCACCGGCGACTCTGAGGTGGGCGGGCCAGGGGCCCCCTGGAAGGATCAGGAAGAATTTAAATGCCAGCCCGTGTCTTCCCCGGCCTGTCTAAGGGCTGGCTTGCCCGGGCTCCCCACAGCCATGGGGCGCCTGGGCAAGCCAAGGGAAGGCAGTTTAAACTGCCTTCCTTCCCTTCAAGGGGTGGGGCTTGCCCGGGCTCCCCGCAGCCGCGGGGTGCCCAGACAAGCCAAGGGAAGGCATGGGGGTGTGTCCTAATATGCTAATGTGCTGCACTGTCGGGGGTGTGGCCTAATATGCCAATAAATTTCTGCTGTTGGGTGTGGCCTATTATGCTAATGAGTTCCTGCTGGGCTTTTTCTACAAAAAAGCCCTGGTACTAAGTATACAGTCAAGCTTCATGATAATCCCACCTTTTTGTGAAAGCAAGGTTTCTAGTCCTTCTGAATTGCAAAAATATGCTTAATTCCAGAGAGAAGACATGCTAGTCTGTAGAAGCAAACTGAACATGAGTCTAGTGGTACCTTAAAGACTAACAACATTTATTCCAGTATAGCTGTTGTGAATTAGAGCTCACTTCATCTGATGCCAATATGCTTGAAATGTATGTTTGAAAGTTGAATGGGCAGTGCCTAGTGAAAATAGCCAGAGAAGTTGCTAAATAAGATTTCCATTCTCAGGGCAAACACTCCAGTGCTCTGGATAGATTGTTGGACTTGGGGCTCTGGCTGCAAGGGTGTAAATAAGCCCTCGCAGCCTTTGCATGCCCCACACTCTTCTTAACAAGTCAATTGGCCCTCAAGGTTCCTCCTGCAGTCCTTCAGCTGGAGCTGTGCCCCAGCAGTTCATCCTGACACGCTGTCCATCCAACTGGCACTTTGTCTTTTGGTCACATTGGACCACTGTTGTGCTCAGAGGGCATGGCCCCCATTGGCCAGCTGAGCTGCACAGAGGGATTTTACCCTATTGCACTTAGTGGGCATGGTCCTGCTGGCTAGATGTGCTATGGGGTCAGAGCTTTTAGTTGCAGCCAGCCCAATGGATTCCTCTAGGGGCCTCAGTATGGTGAGTGGGGATAGCATCGGGGACAGGGAAAGCTGTGCTGCCTGATCTGGGACACTCAGTCATCAAAAGGTTCCTAGGAGAGGGTTTATTTTCCACAAAGATTCAGATTTTTTAATGCCTGTACTTCATTTCCTGTCACTGTTTGGGAAGAGTGTGTCTGTGGTTCCAACTAGAACTGCCTCTGCCTTGGTTGCTTATTCTCTGATGGTGGCAATTGCCTGTCTTGATTACTGTGGATGAGCCTATTACTATAGGATATTTTTCTTACTTAGCAACTAATGGGCTGAATATTTCTTGATTACTAGAAATCTCTCTCCCTTGCCTTTGGAAAGTTGTTAGCAGTTTGCATTTGGACACTAAGAGTCAACTTTCTGCTAAAACCAAATTTACTAAAACTGAAGCAGTTTGGAATTTACAGAGGGAATGATGATTGTTCTGCCTGGGGGAAGTGGGGAGCGCATAACACTGGGCATTTGCTTCCCATTTGGATTAAATTTTGTCCCAGATCCATATTATAAACTAACCCTGGTCTTCTGTTTCTGTTCTAATACAACCAGAATTAATGCTTTTCTTCTCTCTTCCCCTGTACGATGTGAGGCCAACAAACATTCCAAAAGCAGGGGCCTTGACTGATTAGGCTGAGGGTCTAGATCTCCTGTAGAATAAAATGAGACCACTGGGGCATGAGCTCTCCAGTTGCAATTATATTGTGATTCCGATGGATTGATAAGAAGCATAATTGTGTGCACATATAAATGTTGGCCAGGGTCCGGCTTACCTAAGGGACCGCCTCTTCCCGTATGTACCCTCAAGAGCACTGCGATCGGGGAATACCCACCTCCTGGAAGTACCAGGCCCCCAAAGTGTGAAGCTTGCCCAAACTAAGGCTAGGGCATTTTCGGCGGCGGCTCCTACCTGGTGGAACGAGCTCCCAGAGGAGATCCAGGCCCTGCAGTACCTTGTGCAGTTCCGCAGGGCCTGCAAGACGGAGCTCTTCCGCCAGGCCTTTGAGGAGGAGCCGCCGCCGCCACTATTCCACCATTGAGAGTTCATCATTCATCTACCCCATTATTTGGGGAGATAGATGTCGCCCATGAGCCGGGAAATACTACTCTTGGTGCTCATGCAATTAAGAAATTGGCCGCCAACGTGGGATGTCGTCAGAGGTCATTTTGGGGGGGAACGCGGGGGAACACAGTTCCCCCGGGTGAGGTGCAGGGGGCGGGGCACATGATGAAGCCCCGCCCCTGCTTCTGGCTGCCCTGCTTCCAGCCCTCATTCAGCCAGGAGGAGGCAGGAGAAGAGGGAGGGTAAGTTGCTTCCTCTCCGCCTCTCCCCACCCCTGCCTGCCTGGGGCCAGGGAGGGCCTTGGCGGGGCTTCCTCGCACTCCCGCTGGCCTTGCAGGTCCACCGCCGGGCCCCTGATGTCAGGGGGTGTGGCATATGCTAATGAGTTATGCTAATGAGTTCCCCTAGCTCTTTTTCTACGAAATGACCCCTGGATGTCATGCATCTTGGTTTTTATATGAAATACTGTAGCACTGAATTTTATCGTATGTAATATTGTCTATTGTTTTAGATTTGAAATTCGGCTTGGCCGTTGTTAGCCGCCCTGAGCCACCGGATAGGGCGGGGTACAAATCCCTAAATAAATAAATAAATAAATAAATAAATAAATAAATAAATGTTGTGTGCTTGTACCAGGGAAAAAGGGAGCAGATTCTACCCAAGTTTTAGCTGCATAGAACAACTTGGCTTGTGCCTGTTCAGGGATTGGAGCAAATCTGTCTTAGAGAGGAAAAGGATGAAGCAGGGGGGATGAAAGTGGGGTAGGGGGTAGGGTTTGTAAGTGTCATACTTCTGAGGCATTTCCTCTTCTTGCAGACAGTATAGAGGATGAATATGAACTCTCCACTGTTTGTCACCGGCCCGAGGGCCTGGACCAGCTGCAGGAGCAAACCAAGTTCACCCGCAAGGAACTGCAGGTCTTGTACAGGGGCTTCAAAAATGTGAGTTGGAAAAAAAATCAAGCTGGAATACATATAAGCCTATGGAGCTTTTGGGGTGGGAGGGGAGGGGAAGGAGAAAGTGTGGTGGTTGTTTTCCCCAGTGTTAAGAGACATCCATTATAAATCTACACCTTGCATTTTTGTACACCTTTTCCCTTTGGTAACTTGCTTATTAGCTATGTTACTACTGTGCTGGCCTCTTGTGACCAAGGAGAGGTGCTGCTAACAAAGCTCTGCCCAATCTTAGGCTAAGTCCTGGAAGCTCCTCCCCTTCCTTGGTATCAGAGACCAAGTCCCGTGCTGCTCACCTGGGTAGCCTGACACTCTGCTATGACTCCAGAGACCACTGCCACACACCACCCAGTCCCTCCCCCAGTTTGGGAAATACCATTTCCTATGGAACTGGATCTGTGTGTTCAGTATTTGCAGATGGAGCAGCAATTGTACTGAATGTCTTTAAACCACCCAGTTCCTCCTGCCTGAGAGGTGGTTATCTCATAGTACCACTATAAGAATTTCCTCTTCATGCAATGTGAGTAGCAGGTGCTCAGCACAGGGGCTAAAGCTTCCTCTGAGCTTGATTTTATATGCTGAAAAGGCTTTTGATAGGGCTGAACATCAATTTTTTGTTAAAATGTCTATTAGTTTTGGAAAATGTTTACAGACTGGGTTAAAATAATTTATTCTAGATCCTCTATAAACTTGGTTGCACAATACATTTTCTTTATCAATTAATATTCACAGAGGTGTAAAACAAGGTTGCTCCCTATTGGTATTACTATTTAATATACCTCTAGAACCTTTGGCAATCGCAGTTTGTTACTCACAGAAGATAAAAGGTATAGAGGTGGGATCTTATAACTATAAAATAAATTTGTTTGCAGAGCAATATTCAAAAAGCACTGATTACAAATTCTTTTACAAACTTAAAGGCCCTAAGTTTGCAAAACTGGATAACAAAAATTAATATTATTAGCAAGCAAATTACATATTTAGGGATCAAACTAGGATGAGACAACATTGATTTTCTTAAAAACATTTTCGAGACAGTAATTATGAACAATAAAAGTGAACTGACTTTATCGGAAACTTTTAATTGACCTATGCATTAATGCAGTCAAGAACTTAACAATTTGGTAGCTGACTGACTGATGGTAATTACAGGTGAATATCTAAAGGACTGGCAAAGTAAGGTCACCTAATTTATTTGGAAAAAATAAGAAACCTAGGATAAGGTAGCCACCCTGAGCCCTGCTTGGCAGGGAAAGGAGTGGGCTAAAAGTCAAATAAATAAATAAGGTGGTCCATAGCTCAAAACAGATGAGACAGAGGAGGCCTAGGAATATCAAATATTAACTTATGTCATGATGCTGCAAAGTTAGTATGGGTTGCCAGGTGGGTCATGGACAATATAGATTTTTCTGAAATTGCAATTGAGTGAACTTTTGTAAACATGTCTTTAAAGACTTCCCCTGGTTTAAAAATCAGAGAGAAAAAAGGTCTGTATTTATAATAAGTATGTAACAAATAGCTTGCTACACATTTGGGATTTGTATAGAAAGAAAATGTCATCTGGAACACCACTCCCCTCACTTCTGCTGTGAGGGAATTCAATAGGATTTTAATTTGGACCCCTTATAAAGTGGGAATTATCTGGATGACATATTTATGAGATTAATCCCTGTTGATAACAGTGTATGTAACCATGTCTCCAAAATGAGTAATGCTAAGATAAAGGTAAAGGTAAAGGTTTCCCTTGCTTGAAAGCCAGTCGAATCCCACTCTAGGGTTGCGGTGCTCATCTCCGTTTCAAAGCCAGCGCTGTCCGAAGACGTTTCCATGGTCATGTGGCCGGCATGACTAAACACCAAGGCGCACGGAACGCTGTTACCTTCCCACCGAAGTGGTACCTATTTATCTACTTGAAATTTGGTGCTTTCGAACTGCTAGGTTGGCAGGAGCTGGAACTAGAGACGGGAGCTCACTCCGTCTTGCGGCACCCGGGTCTCGAACTGCTGAACTACTGACCTTCTACAGCCTGTAGTTCAGCGTCTTAACCACTTGAGCCACCGCAGCTGAATACTTGTATTCAGTATCTGAATACTTGTAGTTAAGAGTTTCTTGTCCAAAAGTAGTTTCAGAGGTTTGGGAATTAGGAATCTCACTGAATTTGAACTATCAATGACCTATGTATATACTCTCTACAGTGTATGACATTTTACTTAGCTTTAATATTAATGGTAGACCAACATTTCTATTAGAAACAGGATTTGAGTAATGAAGTCTTTGATGAAGCTTGGAAATATATTTTTTCATGTGGATCTTCTTCTTGGCGTGTCTCTTATTTAAATGAGATGATATATTAATGCATATTTATGCCACAGAAATTGACTAAAACATATACATCATATACAGATATATGTTGGTACTGTAAATCTTTAAATGGAGATTTCATTCATATGTGGTATCTATGTGAATGAGCCAAAATATTCTGAAAAATAATAGTAGGCAAATTACAACAGAGTTTAAGTATTAAAATTCCACTAAGACCAGAAACATTATTATTTAATTATATTACAATGGTATCTAAAAGATATCAGGCTGTAGTATTAAATTTGATAACTGCAGCTAGGCTACTGTTTTCCAGCTTGATATCTGATAAAGGTGGGTTTGAGTCTCAAAAGCTTCTGCCCTGGAAATCTTGTTGGTCTTTAACATGCTACTGGACTCAAATCTGGCTCTCCTACTGCAAACCAACACAGCTGTGCACCTGAAACTATCAACATTCACATAACCACAAAAATGGATGACAAAATAAAAATAGATAGTTTGTTCAGCCAATTATACAATAATAGCAATACACATCAAAATGGAAATCACCCAATAAATACAACATTCAGCTGATAACCAATGATGATGAATAGGGAGTTTGAATCTGTTTTGAAACTGCTCTTCTTCAGAAAACTCCCAAATTGTTTGCAGTCTCTCATCTGTTTATCCAAAGATGTTTGCTGTTTATCCAAACAGCAATTATTCAAATTCAAGAGTTGGGCATACGTAGAATCATACCAATAACATAGAATTTGACTGCTTACAAAGATTTTTCTGCTGCTCATATTCACTGCACCAGGTGTGAGTCAGCAAAAACCCAGTGATCCAGCAACAGACAGACTTATCTGGGATGCCTGTAATCGGGCCCCCAGGAGTATAAGCCACATCAGAATTCTCCTTGACTACATACCATATTGGTTCTACCAAAGGGTACTGTCAAAACTGGCTATTCTAAGGTGAACTTGTTTGCACTTTTCCATTTGACAGGAGTGCCCTAGTGGCATTGTTAATGAAGAGAGCTTCAAGCAGATCTACTCACAGTTCTTCCCACAAGGAGGTGAGCGCTAATCCTATCTATGCAGTTGGTTTGGTGAGGATGGGAGGCCAGGCAAGGGCAATGGTTTGAGTGCTGCTAGAAACAATGTAGGATACAATGGAGGGAGCCGTACCATCTTCCTGAAGCATTTGATAGTTCCCCGTCACTACGCCAAATCCACTTTGTTGCCTCAAATAACTGTGATGTAGTGTGATCAGGGCACTCCGATTCATGGCACCTAAAAGCAGTCATTCCAAAAGCTCAGCTATAGACTTATTCTGGTTATTCCCTTCCTGCTCTCTAGTCATTTGCTGAAATTTGGTAAAAGGTGCACTGCCTAGTGCCTCCTAATCACTTGATTTGATGCCCCTCTCTTCAGATTCCAGTACATATGCAACTTTTCTTTTCAACGCATTTGACACTGACCATGACGGCTCTGTCAGTTTTGAGGTAAGATTTTTAAAATTAATTTAAATGTTTGCCGCGGTACAGAGTCTAGAGCTGCAGAATCATCAGGACTGTGCATACAGATGAAGACAATGCAGACACGTGCACAGCGCACTTATGGACAATTGACTGAGGTGCCAATTAAAGCACCGTCCATACAAATTTATAGAAAAAGTTTGTGAAAACTGGCTTCCAAACTCTGTCATTTGGACCACAGAATTATACACGCAGGTTGATGACAAAAGCAACCTCTGGCTTCACTGGAGTGAATGGCACCTGTATGCCATTGTTCAAAGTCAGCAAACCCCCGTGTCCTAAAGCTCCACTGACCATAAAGCAGCTATACCTACTATTTCAACATGGGCACTTGAGACTTGTCATTCTGCTAGTGAATGGGGCTACCTGCTGGATCTGCATCTCTAGGCCATCTCAACTTCATGCCAAAGTTGGCTCTTCACAGACCAACAGCCAAACGAAAGTCCCAGAGAGGCAGAGGAGGCAGGTCTCTATACTGATTAGTCAAAGAAACTGCAGTGACTCTCCATTTACCCACTGAATTTTTGAAAAGGTTCTGGGGACATAACTTTGTACTTATTTATTTATTCACTCTATTTCTTCTCTCACAAATATACTCTTGTGGCTTATTTTCCATCCTGGAGACTCATGCTTGGTTAGCCAAAAGAAAACAACACTTATACACAAACCAGTTCACATATATCCCCCCTGCAGTTAATCTTGGCCACTAAATGCGTGCCCAAATTTTAAAAAATTCATTGTGAGCAAGAAAGGACATAGAAAGCTTGGGGGTGGTTGTTTGTCCATGCTCTCACCTTTTCTTGTTGCAATTACTAGACAGATAGCACTAAATGTAACTGTTGTAGCATTGTTTAACTTGCCAGCCAACTCAGTTTTCTGTGAGAATCTTCCAACAAACTCACATCAACCTGCTTGACTTTCTCTTCAGGGCCTTCTCCCTGACCCCCCCTCCTGCCTTGTTGCTTGCGTCTTTTATTTGCTATCTCTGCTTCTAGGCTGAGATCCCCCCTCCTGTGATAATCTCACCCAATTCTCCTAGAGAGTGGAGCTCCTCTTCCCTATCACCCCTAGGAATCCTTGCCAGCTTTGTCCAAACTGGTTTCTCAGCTGCCAGTTAGGTTCCATCTGCTCTGGAGCCTGGGTTAACTCTTAGGCTCTCTTGCTGATAAAGGTGCCCCTCCCACCAGTGAGTTTCCATGCAGGGTTGCAGCGATTTCCTTCTAACCCCTTTCTCCCACATCAGCCCATCAGGAGCCTCCCTGCTACAGACTGCTCCCCTCTCCAGAAGGGATCTGGAGGGTTCCGCCAATTCTATCTGGTCTTCTGCCTGGCAGGAGAAAAAATCAGCATTGAGATGCGCCCAACCTGCCTTGTGCACTACCATGAAGGAATACAGCTGCAGGGCTAAATACCCACCTGGTCAGTTGGAGGTTTGTCTTTTCCAAACGTCTCAAGTATTGCAGTGGAGTGTGATCAGAGATTAATGTAAAAGGGGCACCCCATTGATAATGTCAGAGGGCCTCTATAATGAGGATTTCCCTCTCAATCACTGTGTACCACCTTTCCCACTTGCTAGGCTTAAGGCTCAGAAATAGGACAGGGTGTGCTTTGTTCCCTAGTCCTTGTGATATTACCACCCCCAATCCCACCCAAAGCATCAGTTTCCAATGTAAACAGTTGGGTAGGATCCAGGATTTGCAGAACTGGGTCTTGTGATAGAGCAGCCTGAAGGTTCTCAAAGGATGCAACTGCTGCTGGAGTCCATGCTACCTTGTTGGGTTGACACTTTTGGATCAGCTCAGTTAGGGGACAGGATATAGTAGCAGAGTAAGGCATGAGCCTACAGTATTATACTGCCAACCCCAGGAACTTCTGTACCCTCTTTTTTGTATTTGACTGTTCCTAGACAATCAGGACACGTACTTTATGATCCTAGGGCTGCACCTTCCCTGCTTCCACAAATAACCCCAAATATTTCACATTGGCATGGGTTATACAACAATTTGTTAGACTGGCTGTGAGTCTCGTGTGCTATAGGTGCTTGAGCACGGCTTGCAGGTATTGTAAGTGCTTCATCCAAGACTGGCTAAAATCATAATGTCATCAATATATGCGACAGCCAACCATTCCAGCCAGTGGTGCTTCATAGACTACAGACATAAGCAGGCCCAACCACTGGTGCTATTGGTGGTGTTCTTCCTGTACAAATTTCCAGAGCATGCACTCAACAGTCCCTCTGAATCATTCTACTAGCCTGTTGGTCTGGGCATGGTACACCAAGGCCTGAATGGGTGTAATCCGCAACATCTCCCACATTTGTTGAAAGACTTGACCTGTAAGGTTGAGCCCTTGGTCAGAAACTATCTCATTTGAGAACCCCACCTGTGCAAATACTTGGATCAACTCTCATGCTATTGCTTTGGAGGTGATACTATGGGGGAGCACAACTTCCAGATATCACTAAAATGTAGGTATGCTTCTCTCCGCTTATTGTTCTTGTGGGCCTACTGGGTCAATGTCTGTCCTTTCAAAGGGGGTAGTTGTGATAGGCATGAGCACCAACTTGCTCCACTTAGGGCCACTACCCTAGGTCTTCTGACATTGTGGACAGGAGGCACAGTAGTGTTACACCTCCTTCTGGATTCAACTATGGTAACACAGCCACCTGTATCTGCCACTGCTGTCCCTATACTGAAAGGGTGACCAAATGGATGGGGTAAGTTTTCACATCTCTGTGGATGTACCAAAGACAAATCCACCCTCTGTTGACCTTCCCTCATCAATATTGTGACAGGATTTGGACACTTCCTGTGTCTATTAGGGCCTGGAACACCCTTGCATCCATTATAGTCAAGAACACATCCCTCACTGCTGGACTCCCTATCTGGGTGGCCAACCAAGCCTCAGCCAAGGAACAATCCATGTGGGAGCATTCCCACTTGATATGCCTTCTTTGGCCACAAGCATAACAAACAATGCTGCAGCTCAACACTTCAGGGTCACCCCCAGGTCCACTGTCACCCACCACAGGTGGAGGCCTCAGGGAGAGTGTCAGTCAGCCACTTCACCAGCATCATGGGCATCACCTTGTGGTGGTTTGGGTGTTGTTTCTACTCCATGGCCCTCTTGTAACCCCCCTGCCATCTCTTACCCTGAGTTCTCAGGATCCTTGCACTGAGAGATGCTCAGACTTTGGCTGCAGTGTATCTCCATCAGCATGATTGCCTACTCCAGCATCTCTGAGTCATGGCACAGCAACCAGTTTTTGACTGGAACTAAATATAGAGGCACATACTGCTCCAGCATTATAAACTCCATGATCTGATCCACTGACCATATGGCCACCTTAACCCAGCACATGCGATTAGTTTGACTTTTTGCCCCAACAGATGGGGGTATATGCCATCACCAACCAGGAGTTCTTCTAGTTGCTTCTGATGCATTTCTTATGAGATTTTGAGAGTACTGAAAATCACAGATTTTACTTAGTCAGCCATCTCTCCTTGCTGGGATAGATAAGGAGAGATAAAGAGGCTTTCAAGGAGAGATAAGGAGGCTTGCAAGGAGAGATAAGGAGGCTTTCCTGAATGAACAATGCAAAGTAATAGAGGAAAACAATAGAATTGGAAGGACTAGAGATCTCTTCAAGAAAATTGGAGAAATCAAGGGATCGTTTCATGAAAAGCTGGGCATGATAAAGGACAAAAATGGTAGGGACCTAACAGAAGCAGAAGAGATTAGGAAAAGATGGCAAGAATACACAGAAGAACTATACAAGAAGGACCTCAATGTCCTTGACAACCACAACGGTGTAATCACTGACCTTGAGCCAGACATCCTGGAATCCGAAGTCAAATGGGCCTTAGAAAGCATTACTAACAACAAAGCTAGTGGAGGTCTGTTGGCTGCCCATTCTAAACTTAACCAGCTTGTCCCTCAGTCTCTCCAATCTGTTGATCATTCTGCTCTGCTCATGGTCTGCTATCTTGATGAACACTTTCTGCACTTCATCATCGATGAGATCTTTGTCTTGTGTCAACTCTTGACAAATAATGTTTGAGTTGATCTTATTAACTGTATCATCTCCCTTGGTTGGATCCTTAATATCACTGGGACTTGGAGGTATACTTTGAGAATGGAACTGGGAATCTGGAGCACTAATCCTTAATAAAAGAGGCTTCAGCATTTCATTCGCAAAGACCCGCGTTGGAGAGATGCCTCTTGACCAGAGAAACCTTTTGTTCTTCAGAAGGAGGGCTGGGATATACGAAATATTGAAGGTAAGGAGTACTCTATCATACCTATCCACTCTGGGTAGAACTTCGAGGTCTGTTAGATCGCTCACCTCCAGCCGGTCGCCCATCAGTGCTTTCAGGTGTTTCTTGACTGCCATTCTGGTGTTCCAGTTTGTGGTACTACCCCTAAAAGGGAAGATATTCAGACAGACTTTGGCAGGACGTAACACTAATTGGAGGGGTTTATCATAATTGTCTGCCTTTAGTCCGTGATTACTAACAGGACCCCACTTTAGATCTCCCTCCTTTGGATCCACCTGCATACTGGACTCATTAGAAATACCTTTACTGAGCGTTGTGCACTTGCAGTCTGATAGAGTTCTAATCTGGTTACTAAGAAACTCTGTCTTGTTATTCAGCACTGCCCGATATTGTTATATGCTGATGACGCTGTCCTGTCACTTTCAAAGGTTGGGATGAAAAGGATGCTAATGCACTTTTCAGTATATTGTGATAAGAACCTGCTGTCCCTCAATTTTGATAAGTCAAAAATTATTGTGTTTGGTCGGAGTTGGAAACCCTCTAAATGGACTGTTTGAGGAAATCCTATCGAACAGGTGAAGAGTTTCAGATACCTTGGTATACATTTCCATTACAATGCTAACTGGGTCTCCCACACTAAGGAGGTTGTAAAATCAGTGAATAGCAGTGAACTTGCAATTTCCCGCTTTTATTATATGAAAGGAAATCAATTTATTCCTGCT
>NW_015169174.1:1654668-1664460 GCF_001447785.1 Gekko japonicus
CTATTCAAAGTATTAAAAGATGATGCTATTAAAGTGCTGCACTCAATTTGCCAGCAAATTTGGAAAACACAACAGTGGAAAAGGATTGAAAAAGGTCAGTATACATTCCAATCCCAAAGAAGGGCAATGCCAAGGAATGTTCAAACTGTCACACAATTGCACTCATTTCACATGCTAGCAAGGTCATGCTCAAGATCCTACAAGCTAGACTTCAGCAGTACATGGATAGAGAACTGCCAGAAGTACAAGCTGGGTTTCGAAGAGGTAGAGAAACTAGAGATCAAATTGTCAACATTCGCTGGATTATGGAGAAAGCAAGGGAGTACCAGAAAAACATCTACTTCTGCTTCATTGACTATGCTAAATCCTTTGATTGTGTGGATCACAACAAACTGTGGCAAGTCCTTAAAGAGATGGGAGTACCAGAGCACCTCACATGTCTCTTGAGAAACCTGTATGAGGGTCAAGAAGCGACAGAACAGGATATGGAACAACTGATTGGTTTAGCATAGGAAAAGGAGTACGACAAGGATGTATATTGTCACCCTGCTTATTTAATTTATATGCAGAGTACATCATGCGAAATGCCAGCCTGGATGATTAAGATTGCTGGGGAAAACATCAACAACCACAGACATGCAGACGATACCACTCTAAGGGCAGAAAGTGAAGAGGATCTCTAGAGCCTCTTGCTCAGAGTAAAAGAGGAGAGCGCAAAAGTGGGCTTGAAGCTCAACATCAAAAAAACTAAGATCATGGCATCCAGCCCCAACACTCCTTGGCAAATAGAAGGAGAAGTTGTGGAAACAGTGACAGACTTCACATTCCTGGGATCCAATATCACTGCAGATGGTGACTGCAGCCATGAAATTAAAAGACGCCTGCTCCTTGGGAGGAAAGCAATGCCAAACCTTGACAGCATAATAAAAAGTAGAGACATCACCCTCCCAACAAAAGTCTGTATGGTCAAAGCAGTGGTATTCCCAGTAGTACTGTATGGCTGCAAGAGTTGGACTATAAGGGAGGCTGGGCACCAAAGAATAGATTCTTTTGAATTATGGTGCTGGAGAAGACTCTTGAGAGTCCCCTGGACTGCAAGGAGATCAAATCAGTCAATCCTAAAAGAAATCAACGCTGACTGTTCCCTGGAAGGCCAGATAATGAAACTGAAGCTCAAATACTTTGGCCACCAAATGAGAAGGGAGCACTCACTGGAGAAGACCCTGATGCTGGGAAAGATTGAAGGTCAAAGAAGAAGGGGACAACAAAGGATGAGATGGTTAGACAGGGTTATCGAGGCAATGAACTTGAAATTAAGCAAACTCCGGAGTACGACAGAAGACAAGAGGGCCTGGCGTGATGTGGTCCATGGGGTCGCGAAGAGTCGGACTTGACTGTGTGACGGAACAACAACAGTCAGCCATGTCTTAGGAGAGTGTCTACCAATTCCTGAGATGCCACAGTGAAACACAGTGTCAAGAACATGGCCCACTGTGCCTTATCCCAGCACAAGCTACTTGTTCAAAGGTGTTTTAGGTAGGCTTCAGGATCATGGTTGGACCCCATCTTGCTGATACAAGAACAGGCCCATACCCAGACATTTTTGGTAGGGGGGCAATTTTTTTTATTAAGGGGGTCAGACTCCCCCCCCCACTGCTCTCGGTGGCTCTCCAGAAGCTGCTGCAGGCAAGCCAGCTGACCTTTCCTCCACTCCCTCACAGGCTTGCCCAGCTACATGTGAGCCACTGAGAGTGGGGGGACCTCAGCAGGCCCACCCGAAGCAGCTCCAGGTGAGCCACTAGTACACTTGGCTGGCCCACCCAGAGCAACTCCGGGTGAGCCAGCTGACCTTGCCACCCCCATCAGCTCACCTGCAGTTGCTCCGGTTGGGCCAGCCAAGCCCCCCCCCCCCTGGTCTCAGCAGTTCACCTGGTGCTGCTCTAGGCAGGTTCTCTGAGGCTTCTTCCCAGACCCCCACTCTCAGCAGCTCACCTGGAGCTGCTCCGGGTCAGCCAGCCAACCTCCCCGCCCTTTCCTCCTCTACTCTCATTGGCTTGCCTGCAGTTGCTCCGGGTGGGCCAGCCAGGCTCCCCTCCACCCCTCACTTCTCTTAACAGCTCACCTGAAGCTGCCCCAGGTGGGCTCGCTGAGGCCTTCCCCACCACTTCCCCACCTTGCTCTTGGGTGGCGAGTGGCGGCTGAGTGGGAGGGAGGGCCCAATGATGTGGGTCAGGGCAAAATTGGGAGGGGTGTTGCCCTTGTGAGCTCCAGTGTGGCTACGGGCCTGTACAAGAATATGGTATTTGCCAGGGGTTCTCACCAGCTGGGTCAACTTGTGGTAGGGCTCCCTATGGGAGGGCACCAGTATGCATTGTCCGTGCTCCCACTAGGGCTGCTTGCCTGAGCAGTTGAACTAGTTCCCACCACTGCTGATGTGCTTCCTGCTGCACCTTTAACAGCCTCTACAGGTTTGCTGCTGCAGCAAGTCAGCCTGTTCTCGGATGCACAGATGACACTGCATCTCCAAGGCTGCAGCCCACGGCTCTCCAGCCAACTCCATAGCCCCTATGTCCATCAGGCTCCTCAGCATCTCCATCCCTGGACGAGGAGGGGCATAGAAGACCTAGGGGTGGCTGTTTGTCCACACTCTCACCTTTTTTGCTGCAATCAGACAGAAACCACTAGGTGTCGCTGTAGCACTTTTAGGCCAACTCTGTTTAAAGCAGGAATCAGCCAACACATACCAGCCTGTTCAGCTTTCTCTCTGCAGCCTGCTCCCCAGCCACCACCCCTCCTGCCTCTCTACACGCCGCTTTTATTAGTAGGGTTGCCAACCACCATGTGGGGCCTGGAGAACTCCTGGAATGACAACTGAACTCCAGGCAACAGAGATCAGTTCCCCTGGGGAAAATGCCACTTTTGGAGGGTGGACTCTATGTCATTATACTCTGTTGAGGTCCCTCCCCAAGCCTCCACCTTCAAATCTCCAGGAATCTTCTCAACCCGGAGCTGGCAACCCTATTTATTAGCTTCCTCTGCCTCTAATTTTTTTGGTTATTTTTGCATTGTGTGTGTGTCCCTGTGCCTGGAAGTCATGGCAACCTCTGGCAACTCCAACTGAGGCACAGATGACGCTCAGAGAACTGGCTTGATAGCCTGCCTCTGGTCTCCCAGTCCTAGTACTCGCTGCCTCTTGATTGAGACTGGTCACTCTTGAGAATCCTTGCCAGCCTTATTCTCATTGGTTTCCTGGCTGCTGATTAGGTTCCACTTGCTCCAGAGCCTGGGTTAACTCTTTACGTTCTGTTGCTGGTAAAGGCGCACCTCTCCCTAGTGAGCTTCCATCTGGGGTTACACTGGTTTCCCTTCTTACTCCTTTTCCAAACTTGGGCTGTCAGGAGCCTCCCTCCCATATCCATTCTGTCCAAAGTGTTTCAGACTAGGCCTCCAGCAAACCCCCAGGAGAAGAAAGGAGTTCCACAGATGTGGAACGATTATGGAGAATATTTGCCATGTGCTCTTGAGGCTCCGTGGATATTGCTGTTAAATAGGAACTTCTGATCTCATAGGATTCATGAAGGGACAAGTGAAAGAAGCTTCAGAGAAAACCCTGTAAGAATATTAAACTGTTGAATGGTGAACAATTCTGTCCCCTGGAGGATTCTTCAGTCTAATAACTGTGAATGGGATCTGGCAGATCGTTGCTATTGGGTTTGCAGCTGTAGTGCATAATGACTCCTTCACCCTGGTTTTCTCCCTTACTTCCTAGGATTTTGTGGCTGGCTTGTCCATTATTCTACGTGGCACTATAGACGATCGGCTTAATTGGGCCTTCAACCTCTATGACCTGAACAAAGATGGCTGCATTACCAAAGAGGTAACTAAAAAGGAGCTAGTGATATCTGGAAGATGCTCGAATCTCCTGGTACTGCAAGAGATTTATGATTTTTATTCTTTTTCATTCTTTTTCTGTTCTCTGACATAGGAAATGTTGGACATAATGAAATCCATTTATGACATGATGGGCAAATACACATATCCGGCCATGCGAGAAGACGCACCACAGGAGCATGTGGAAAGTTTCTTCCAGGTGAAGCTAGAATCAGGACACTTACCAGTTAGTGTTGTTTATTGCTGTCATAAAAACCTGTTCCCACCCACCCATCCTGGAGTGTATAGTGCAAGTTACTTTTGGCTTCATATTTGAGTCTCCTCCCTGGAAGTCTCAACACAGGGCCTTACTGGAGCCTTAATCTTCTTCCAGGCACTGTCCTTTCCACTCTTGCACCTTTCCTTCTAGGCATCATCCTCTCCAGAGCATACAGTTATGTTCCCAGTATTGATTGCATTTGTTTTTTTATTTTAAAACATTATTGTATTTTAAAATATGATTTTATTAATGTTTTCAAACAGAAAAAGAACAACCACCACTCAAGACAAAAACAACAAAAAAGGAGACCCTTCTAAATTACAGACACAGAAACTAGGTTATAAGAAAGAACACACAAAGGACAAAAATACACAATGTTGAATCAAATTATTGACAGAGGGCATTAATGAGACAGAGTTTCATACTTTATACTTAATTCCTTCTCCATAATTTGAGGAAGGGTTTGGATAGATGTTGAATAGCTTTCTGATTTGTATAGGAAATAAAATCATGCCATGTTTCATAAAAATCTAACATTTTAGCTTTACCTTTGACTACTCTAAGGTGATAGTCAGTTTTTCTGCCATAGCTATTTGCCATAGCTCAGAATACCAGTAATGTAATGTTAAAGGTTCTGCAGATTTCCAACACTTTGCTATTACCCTATGGGCTGCCATCAACATAAACACTATTAATCCCTTGGATATCAATTTCCCTTTTTGTTTTCCCCAAATTATTAACAAGGCCAGCACTGGCATGGCATAAATGATTTGATGCATATTTTCCATATTTTCCATTTCTGTAAATATTTTCCCCCAAAACTGTGACATTACAGGCATGACCACCATGTGGATGTAATTGCCTTGCTGACTGCAATTTCTCCAACATTTTGGATTGTTTGTATTACTTATTCTTGCAAGACGTACCAGAGTAATATACCATCAATGCAGTTGTTTCAAAGAATTCTCCCTAAGGGCTATTGACACAGTTTTCCTTGTTTGAGTCATCCATAATCTATTCCATATATTTTGCATTTGCAACACCAGCCCATTGACCCTTGAATGCTTGAAATTATTGGGGGAAAGGCTTTTTCTGACAGCAGCGCCTTTGAGAAGCACATGAAAGTTGTTGATTAGCTTTCTCCCAAGGCTAGAGATGTGCTTGTTGACTGTGGGTGCTGTGGCTGTCTTATTTGTGCTTAAGGGTATTCTCTCCTCCCAGGAACCACTTATGGCCCCTTCCTTCAATTTCTGTGTCCTTGTGTTCACATTTCAGAAAATGGACCGGAACAAAGATGGTGTTGTGACCATCGAGGAATTCATTGAGTCCTGCCAGAAGGTAAAATAGAATTCTTCTTGGAATAACCACTCGTTTGGGCAACAAAATGCATATTCAGCCTCAGTGCCTAAACCCTAGAAATTACGCTTAAGTGAGACCAAAGAGGCTTACAGGAGGCAAGGAAGGATGCATTTCATTGTTTTGGAGAAAAATCTGCTTATTGGACGAGATTAATGGCAGAACCCTGCCACTCTTCATCCTTTAAAGCAAGGGTTTGCAACGTGGCATCCATGGGTGCCATGGCACCTGCTGACACCTTTCCTGGCACCTGCCAAGTGTTTTTAGAACGTGGATGGGGCCAAAAGCAGCTTTTGGCTAGCAGAGCTCCGACTGGCCACTGAGATCTGATTGGCTGTGCAGATTATTTAAAATGTTGCTTTCGCAGCAGCTGCCACCACAGCACAAGGATGCTAAACAGTATGTTCATTTTAGAGAACTTCTGTCTGAAATGTTGAAGATTTACTATCAGAGTTATGGAGTATCAATCTGTGACATTTAAAGATTGGCTGCACCTACCATGATGGCCATTTTGTGGTAGCACCCACCACTGTGTGTCAGAATTCCAGAGGTTCCCACAGACTCAAATAGGTTGGAGACCAGTACCTAAAAGTTGCCCTTCCTTTTGCAGTTTCCTATGAGGAGGTTTAATTCCCAGAGTTTCTATAAATTCCAGCTTTGCTGACCTGATCCCTTCTTTCTCACTCTCTCTCTATCTCCCTAAACCCTCAAGACTCACCCTGGCCTTTAGAAATGTGTTTGCTATATTCTGGGCTGATCAGCCTTCCCCTGCTGCTTAGCAGGTAGAGATGGGATATACTCAGGGAAGGGAACTAGCCCTTCTGGCTGCATCATAAGTGGTATCTAGGTGCCTCTCCAAATGATTGTTATCATGCAACAAATACTCAGTTAGTGCTCAGGAGTTGTGTGGAGTCGAGACATCATTTGGCAACACATAATTTCTTTTGCAAGGATGTTGCTCCATTCTGTTTTTTTAAAATTCATTAGCAATTAACACTCCCTTCTAAAAACCAAAATAAAAAGGATATCCACACCAACACGACAATACCCTCCTCCCAAAATGTTTTGATATTTTGTAAACAATTTTTAAAGAATATTTTCTTTTGAGCCAGTGCGATATATTGGCTAACTATTGGACTAGGATCTGGGAGACCCAAGTTTGAATTTTCCATTCTGCCCTGGAAGCTTGCTAGGTGACCTTGGGCCAGTCACATACTTTCAGCCTAACCTACCTCACAGGATAGTTGTGAGGATAAAATAGAAGAGTCGAGAAAAATGTAAAATGCTTTGGATCCCAAATGAGGAGAAATGTGGAATATACATGAATAGTTAGATGCTGTGCTCTCCTTCCCCACCATTAGAACCCACATCTTTCTTCTTTCAGAAAATAACATGGGAAAGCACCCAAAGGATGTCTTGCTTTATAACACCCCCCCCCCCATTTCAATCAATACAAAAGGATTGGCTATCATCCTGTTGGTTCTACATTCAGGCAATTCCTATTTTAATGATAAGCATAAAATAAGGTGTATGTGTGTATCTTGATAGTCTCTTATTGTATAAGACACAGCTTGTGAGTGAGGGGTCTGTACTGCTTCTTCCCCACCACCCGACTGGCCACTGTCACTGGCTCAGGCAAACAGCCCTCAAGCAAGCAGGCAAGGCCCAGCCCTGCTCAGCAATTAGACTGGAAGTTGTTTTGGTTGAAGGAAACCCACTGTTCTCAGCAGGAAGCTTCCCCAACCCCCTCTTAAGCGAAGAGCCCTTCCTTTTAGTAGGCCACTGTCACCTCCTGATCTTTGCCCCTCACCAGTTTGGTGCCTGCGGGAACGTCAAATACCACAGTGGAGCACATCGGTAGGAATCAAGGTAACTGATTATCTGTTAAACAAATACAGGCTTTATTCTACTGGCAAAATTTTAGAGAAAATACAGAGTACGGAACTATGGTACAGACTAATAAAAGCAATGAAAGATTGCTAACCAGAGCTGCAGGTTACAATACTTGAACATCTAATCTCCCCTCCCTGTTGGGAGATTAAAATGGGGGTATGCTTAAAGAGGATGCTGTCCTTTGTATGGTCACACTCCCCCCACCCTCTCACACACAGAAGGAACAGCTCCTTTTCAGTTCTCCCTCCTACGTGTGTAAAAAGATCTTAGCCAGTCTGGGTCTTGGGTTCTGAAAGCAACAGACTGCCAGAACCTACTCAGCTAAAAGAGAGGTGCTAGTATATCAGAAAGACCTCATATTTTCACTCCTGGCTATGAAAACCATGCCTACCCGGGCAAACTGAAAGTTCCTAGCCACCATGTCCCCACAAACACTGGTCACGCTCCATGAATATCAGTCTCTGCTGCTCTCTTCCATGACAAAAGCAACCCTGAAGCATCAGGTCCAACCCTTCTGCCTCATTTCCCCGTACACAAGATTCTGATTTGCTATCTTCTTCCTTCCAGGATGAAAACATCATGAGTTCCATGAAGCTCTTTGACAATGTGATCTAGCTGGCCAGTCTTGGAGCCCAGACATTCACAAGCACCCAGGGTTTCTCTTTTTGGTGTATTCCTGAGGCACTCCTCTTTTGCCTGTCTGGACAAAGCAGCCCCCAGCTCTTGTCCATGTTAGACCGGGCAGCTTCTTGGAGACAAATCCTCAAGTATTCAAGACACAACTGGAGAGAAGACCCTGCAGTCCAGGTGGGAGGCTTCAG
The DNA here is from genome assembly GCF_001447785.1 of Gekko japonicus. Lineage (NCBI taxonomy): Eukaryota > Metazoa > Chordata > Lepidosauria > Squamata > Gekkonidae > Gekko > Gekko japonicus. The sequence goes on from NW_015169174.1 coordinate 1,662,889, forward strand.
CTGGATTGTACTGGGCATGAAACAAGAAGAGTGGCTTGGCATCTACAAGCATTTGCCCTGGGCATTGGGAGGAAAAAACCCTTAAGCACCACCCCCAGGAAACAGCACTCTCCTGTCACAAAGTCATGTGCTCGCCCTCAAGGGCCTTCCAGATCAGCAACACTCCTGGGCCCTTACTAGGATTCCACATGGGTTTTACACTATGAGATAGCAATGCAAACACTGATCACCAAGGACTCATGAAATGCTTTGGTGTATCTGCAATCCTACAGACTCCCTATAGGGAAAGGACTCCATCCAATCTGCACCTTGGCTCCCACTGCACATGCGCCAATGCCCTAAGGCTTCCTCCAAGGGAAGACATCTCCTGGTGTCAAGAAACCTTGCAGTCCATGCACTAAACTCAGTTTAATGCTTAGCAACTTTGAGGTGGAGCTGCAGTAGGGAAGAAGATGGTGGTAGGTGGGATTCTGCCTAGTGGTTTTTCCATCTGCGTCCTCAGCAGAGCAGGGATGCCACATCACCAAAGAGAGGCAGGTGCTGCCAAACCTCTAGGTTTCATTCTGCAATCAGGAAGAAAGGGATTTGTATTGAGCTTCCTGCTGGGGGAGCACATAGCCCAATATTAAGGTTGGTTTTCTCTGCAAGACACCTTTCCTTTCCAATATAAACTACAGTGATGAGGGAAGTAGATGAAATCTCACTAGAAACATTTAATCCAGAATACAACCTAAAACTGTTTCTGTGTGGCCTCACTTTATTCCCAACTGGACAGGATCTCCTTGTTGTCTCAAATAATGTTTATTATTAAGCGCCTTCAGTGACTAGACACAACAGGGAAAACAGGTGTCAGGAGATCAGAAGTCCCTGGATGAGACTTGAAGATTGGTCAAGAAGTGTGGGTGATACTGTGCCAACTTCATGAGGAAACACAGGCATCGGACTCTAGGAAACAGCAGAGTTTTGCTATGTGGCTTGTCTGGAGTTAGGTGCATTGACTGAATGAAAATATGAGTTTCACAAAGCTCTTAGACAATGTGATTGTAGGGCATGGTGGGAGCAGATATGAGGGACAGATAAAGAAAGGCCATGGGGGGAATCTCTGCCACTCATGCCCTGGGCCACATATCTCTCATCTTTGCTGAGAAGCCTAATGGTTTCTGTTGGGAAACTCCTCATCTCTCTGTATTGCTGCCCCTTTCCTACTACCATCCCCGTTGTGAGAAACTCTTCAGCCCTTCAGGTGCCTATTATAAGCAGCCAGCAATGTCAGAGCTGTGTTAAGATCCTCCAAAAGAATGCTAGGGACTGCACAGAATATATTAGCCACACTGTTTCAGAACACCACAGAGAGACCCTGTCTCAGTCACTTATATCAGTGTAACAGGCAATCTGGATATAGAATGTGGGAGGGGGCCAAGATGACCACTCTGAGGTCTGTAAAGCATTTGGAAGAGTCAAAGATGACACTTAAATCCTGTCACATAAGATTGCTGGTACACAGACAGAGAAGTGAGGAATACTGAACTAACTGGGAGTTGAGGAATCATGATTGGGGGCAATATTTAGATG
>NW_015169174.1:1664491-1695688 GCF_001447785.1 Gekko japonicus
TTACGAATACTCCTCTATCCAACCCTAGTCCTGAGCTCCATTCAGTTTTATTGTTACTACATCCTAGCCGCCACCCCTCATAACTTTGATTCTTCGGTTTCAGCCTCACACTGAGTCACAACTCCCGAGAAAGCATGCGGTCATTTAGAGGATGCTTCAGGCACCACTGGAGCAGGGTCCCTATATGGAGTGCTTTCAAACAAAGTGTGTAATTCAGGAGCGATTCCTGTGGCAGTGAATGAAGGACTGGCATGAGGCTGGAAGAGGAGCTGGCTGACTCAGGAGTTACTACCTATGCAAACAGACTTCCATGTGCACTGGAGCCCATGTGTGGCTCTGCCTTTCCTGAGACTGCCACCACCTCTTGCCAGTCCGCCTAATTAATACTTAAGAATTCCTCTTTATATTAGTCTAGACGTGCTTTAAGGATCACAGATGTACTAGGCCTTGAGGCAAGGGGAGTGTAGTTCTGTTTCTACAAATAAGAAATTTAAATACACATGAAACAAGTACACTACCCAGTCCCATAGCCTCAAGGCTCTTCACAGCATTTTTAAAGCCCCCTTTCCTTAACTTGGGCCACCCAACCCAGGCCACTGAATGATCATTGCCACTCAACATCCCAGCTGTTTTTAATCCTCCTCAGACCAATCCCTTCCATAGATATACTTTAGGAACTGAAACAACACTCTCCTATCCTTTTGCACTTCCCTGTCATCAGCCACACTTATTAATCAATATTAATTAATATATCCATTTATTAAAATATTCTTACCCTGCCTTTCTTTTTTGCTATACAGGTCAGTTTCCATAAGCAACACTCCCTTCACTCCCACACCTTGTATCTTTGCTGTTCCTCCTCCTCAGGGTCATCTTGTCCAGATTATCTCAGTCTCAAATCTGGTCACCAATAGTTCTCTTCTGTTCAGATATATGGCCAAAGCACACCAGGGTGTGGGTGGTATTACTCCTATTTCGAGACTCTCTCCCACATGGCTACTCAGAATCTGTAGCCACACCTTAGGCAGCTTCCAATGCAAGGACTATTCAATGAAGTGTGCATCTCATGATGGTCAGGGCAAGTCTGCAGGTTACTGTTCAAGTCGCTTGAAACAGCCTACCCAGTGGCCATAAAGTATGAAATGGATCATTCCCATTTTACAGAAAGCTTTGATACTGTCATCAGCCACCCCCAAAAATGACTTGTGCAGGGATAATGTATCCTGCAGAATGTTTCACATTTCATAGTCAACGATGTAGTCAACTCTCTGTGGAAGGAGGGAGTTTCAAGCTTCATGCATGCAGTGCCGTAGCATGGAAGCTGTCCCTATCAGCTGGGGCCAAGATGCAGGCCTGACAGCAAGTGCTTCCCATTTGATAGCTGCCCATTTGTGTGAGGGGTGCTGGTGTTTGTACAAGGTGGTCTCCTTTGGCAAGTAGCTAGCGCTCATGTAAGGTTGTAAAGCTGACACGTCCTTTACAGTATCACCCCTCCATTACGAAGAATCCAAGGTGTTCTTCTGGAATCAGGGAACAAATTCCATGGCATAACATTCCTGGTTACAGGCTAAAAGGGCAATGTGGCAGCAAGACTGGAGAGGAAGTGCTGTAAACAGAACTAGGAAAGCAGTAGATAGCTGGCAGAACAGAACCTAGAATCTAGCTTCTCCTGTATTTTCTAGACAAGCCTAGTCTCAAAGTTTCACTTAACAAGTTGAGAGGTAGTGCTAATGGGCCTGACATTAGGAGCTGTCTTTAAATCTGGCTAGGCAGTCATGAGTTGAACTTATCCCTGGCCTATTATCTCCAAATTCACAGGCAGTTTTTTCTCCCAGCCCTGCCACCTGAGATCCTTTAACTGAAGACAAACAGTGCATCTTATACATGCATAACTCCCCTGAAATAGTCATTTCTTCTTTTCCCTGTGCCTAGGGCCTGAGTCAGCCTTAGGCCCACCAGAAACAGTGCTGGACAGCTAGAAACAGAGGTGTAACACCCCCCAAATTACCCCATCTCACATAATGAGGCCTCCCACCAGTTCAAACCGTACACTTCCAGGTTAAGACAAGGATTTTTGTTCTCTTTTTGAGAACATAATGCCTATCCTAGGGGAGTTTATATTTAGAAGTATGTATTTAATTGTGTACTCAACAGCACTCCTAATGCAGATTTGCCCCTTCACACCCTTTAAGCAAACTGTCACATTTACAATCCGGCTGGCTAGATTGATAGAACAGTGGGTTTCCCCACGCCATCCTCATTTTAGTGCATGTTTATGGGTAAAGTGGGATTTTCAATCTACATTAGTGATGATGAGTACAGAGTTAGGTTATCCTAAAATTATGAACATAAAGTAGGAGGGTCCCAACTTTCCATTTGGCTTTGGGTTCTCCTTCCTGTCATGGTGGTTCTATCTAGATCATGCCTCAGCTCTGCAAAGCTCATACCCCAACTCATCTCTTACCTCCTCACAGACTGTTCTTTGGTTTCAATCTGTTTCCATGCTGTTCGTTGATTCTCTTAATCTGAGGGCAGTCCCTACGTGGATGGGATTGTCTTCAACTGGGGAACTGGAGGTGCCTGATGCTGTCTGCTGCTCCCTTCCACATCTGTACACCAGCTGCATCTTTCTACCTGTGTTCTCACTACAGTCACTAGGCTGGGGATCAGACAGCCCAGTCTGACTGCACGAGTGGGGCACATCAGGCTCTGCTATCGGCTTTGCATTTTCAACTCTGTATATTTTGTATAATAACAAAAATCAAATATGACAATAAATGCAACCACAATGGCTATGCACTAATATCATGGCCTCTGCTACTATTTGTTTTCCTGTGCTTCTCCTGTGGTGACGAGCTGGTGCTGCATTCAGATAAGCAGCAATAGGCTCCCATTTCCTCTCACTGTCAGTGTCAAAACTAGAGGGGGCCACATCTTCATAAGTGCAACTTCCACAGTAACATGGGAATTTCTGCTTTGTTCATTCCTGAATACCAATAGGAGACCTTCCAACTCTCCAAAGCAATAGGATCTGAAGTCCATCTTGCAAAGTGCAGATTTTTTGCTTCTGTTCACCTCTATGGATTCCACACAAACTGAACCACCCATGAAAGCTGCTGGAGGTCTTGTGTCCACAAACAAAGGAGAGCAAGCAACTGGCTGTGGTAGCGAGTAAACTTTGCAATGATGTTCCGAGTTTATGAGGTGTGGCATCAGGCTCTCCTAATCAGGTGTACCACATTATAATTCTCCAGGCCAACTCTAACTATCGTTCTCATTTAGTACCATAACTGAAGCATTTTGTGCCTGGAGGGGGGGGGGGGACCCTGTTCTTTACCAAACTATGAATGACGATGGAGCTGCCAATCACTCTTCCACTACTGCTCTCACAACTTGCCTCTAAAAATGACATGCCCTGAGTAGCCCAGGCAAGCCCGATCTCATCAGATTTTGGAAGCTAAGCAGGGCCGACCCTGCCAAGTAATTGGAAGGGAGACCTCCAACATCAAAGCAATATCTAAGTTAATCTCTTCTCAGGTACACAGGCTCGTTTTAGATTTCCTGTCACTGAAATATATGCTAGTACACAGTGCTTTCTTTCTAAAGATGGGAGACAGGGTTAGCATTTGCCTAATTTGTGGATCAGTCACACACTCTCAGCCTAACCTACCTCATAGGATAAAATGGAGGAGAGGAGAATGATGTAAGCGACTTTGAGTCCCTACAGAGGAGAAAATGAAGTAAATAAAAAAATAAATACAACCCATTCACAAACAAGCTGAGAAGGGGACTGTGAGGCTTCAGAGTCCTACAATGGGAGACCATTATCATAGCTCAGTTCTGTATCTAGTCCCGCAGCCTTCCTTTGATAGCCTAGCAGGAAATGGGGTAGTCCTAAGGGCTAAGTTAAACAATGGTTAAGTAATAAAATGTTCCAAAGCTGGCCTGCTAGTCAAAGTAGATGTAAATTGCAGTGATCTGTATAAGGATAGTTGTGTGTATAAAGACAAAGAAACAGAACTAATTAAAGTATCTTGAAACTGATAGAAATATTGGGAGAATTATTTCAAGCTGAACAAAGCAGTTGTGACATTTCAAAGGCTACAGCAGCTACCTGGACACTACAAAGAATTACAAATATTAATGGTCCATAGCAAGAACATACAAGCTACACAATCATACTTTCCCCTGTCATCTACACCACTGTTCTTAAATCATGTGAACATATATTCCCTCACATGACTTGCTTTCAGAGCAGTCCTCTAGCTCTTTATTTCCTGCCCACTAACAGCATCATCTTAAGCAGAGTTATATCTTTCTAAGTGCACTGAAGTCATTGGGCTACAAAGGGGGCAAGGCTGCTTAGAATAGGGCTGTAAGAGTCCTCATTAAAGTTTTGTTCATGATAGTCTTATCTGCCTCCACTACCTCTGCTTAGGTGCAAGAGCCACTTGGCTCCAGCCATTCTCTTACTTCCTTCTTGAATTGCCCTGCTCTAGATACCAGACTGTACCAACTTCCCAACACCTGTCCGTTAGTTGACCCCCCTTGATGTTCTATAAACCAACAGAGAAATTTATTCAATTCCCCCAAACCTAAATTCACAACAAGAAATGCAAGTTAAACCATAGAACAGTGTGTGTGTGCAAGGGTGAGATAGTTTACACTAAAGAGCCTGCATGGTATTCATGCTTGAAAATAATAGCTGAATTGCCCTGCCGTTTTATGCTTGTAGCTTCTTGGGACTCAGCAATTTGAGAGTCGGGGAATCTTAGCTATACTGCCTTTCCATTTTCTTCTACTTTTGTACTCTTCTCAAAAAACCCCCCCCCCCCCCCGAGAGTAGCCATGTTGATCTGTGGTAGAACAGATTCAAGTCTAGTGGCACCTTAGAGAGCAACAAGAGTTTCAGGGTATAAGCTTTCAAGAGTCAAAGCTCCCTTCATCAGACACAAGTAGAGATGGAGATCTTTGAGTCTTTTTCTTCCAGTCAGAAGGTAGAAAGGTTATTGTAAAGAATCCATGCAAAGGACGCATGTAAAGAATGCATGCAAAAGGATGCAAAGGTACAAAGGACACATTAGTGGTACAGAACTGTAATCTATAAACACAGTGCCCTCTGGTGACCAAAAATGGAAAAGCAACACCATTCCTTTGCATCTCTTTCATGTATTTATTTTATTTACATTATTTATAGACTGCCTTTCTCACAGGGACTCAAGGCAGATCGCACATAGTGAGTCAGTACAATCAACAAAATGGGATTTTAGAAGTCTGGAACCACCAGAAAGAACTGACACATATTTTAAATATTAACATCACACATTAAGTGGTACAAAAATTACATAATAGGAAACCTACTTACATAGCACTATAGACCACAGTCGCTAATCATTTAACCAAGTAAATTGGCGAACAATTTTTTACAGTGCAACCCTTTTACCTGTGCAGAAAAACCCTCTTGAATTATTCAGTTTTGCATAGTTTGTGGAAGAGGAGTGGGAGTTATCCTGACCTCCTCAGGCCATTCCATAAGGAAGGGGCCACAATGGAGAAAACACGTGTGTGGGCAGTGGTTGACCTTGCCCATTTGCAGGTCGGCACTTGCAGAAGCCCCTGCTGACATGCATACCAAGGGCTAAGCAGAAAGCTGAACGGTCAGTTTGTACTACAGAGTGTCACAACTTAAGAGAGAAAGCAGATAATAAAGATGCTGAACTTGCCAAGAATGGTTGCCACTGTGAATACAGAGACGTTGCTAAACATAAGGTTGCCTCTTATTTTTACTTGCCTTGCTCCAGTGCCTTTGACAACAACCTGACACAGAAATTTAACAGGGTATTTTCTGGAATGTGGATATAAGGTAACTGATAAAAGTTTGACTTGTTTAATTTTTACATTTCACAGTGCTCAACAGAGGCGCTAAAATGTTGGTAAACCTCGTCCTAAATGGTTACTTTGGCCTGGTAATACAACTGTTACATATTTGGTATTCAAAAGAAGCTAGATTTCTCACTGAACTAAAGGGATTGCCACTGCATAGTATCAGAGTTATTCTGTATGCAAATGAGCAATAACCAGTTAATTGAGAAATGGCATCCTTTCCCAGACAGGGCTGCCAACTAACCAGTGTTTTCTTTCCCTTATTAGTGAAACCATGCTTTGTACTGGAACCTGAAAAATCTAGTAAAATTGTAGATCACTCTGGCTTGGCCCATAATGTACCTAATTCTGCTCTGGCTCCTCTGCTTACCCACTAGATTACACTTCAGCTGTCCACATTGCCCAGAGGAAGTATTTTCTAAACCAAGAGTCCAGAAACATAAATTGATAAAACAAGAATCTGTTCAGACATTTTAACCCGCATACATTATGAGAGTTGTTAAGTCTACCTCTTCCTATGAAGGCAACAGGTGTTCACAAACATTCGGGACAGTAAGCAAAGTCATGGTTCTGGCACTCATCGCTAGTACAAGCAGGGGTCATTTTGTAGAAAAAGAGGTGCAGGAGCTCGTTAGCATAACTCATTATCATAACTCATTTGCATATGCCACACACCCTGACATCACCGGAAGTGTATCTGAAGGCAACACCCACCACTCAGGCTCCACTGGACTGTTTTGGATTGCTAGCTATGGGGGGGGGCAGGGGGAACATGCAGTTCTGTCCTCGCAGAGGAGTGAGAGCTTGAACCTGAATCAAACTTAGTCTTAAAGGTGCCACTGGACTGTTTTGGAAGGGGGGCCAGGGTGGGGCTCTGCAACTTACCTGGCTGCTTCTTGCTCTGACTGAGGGCTGCTGGGAGCAGGGGGTGGAGCTTGTTGCATGTGCCCGCCCCCTGGGCTCTTTACTGCTGGAGCTCCACTCCTGTGCTCTCCTGCAGGAAATGAGCCCTGAGTACAAGATCCCCTGCTCATTACACTCGCCCAGTGGCCAGCCCATAATTGAGTTCCTCCTCATACTACACGGATAATACTGTGGCAAAATGTGTACAAAAGGCAGCTGCCCCATCTCTCAGCTTAGAAATACCGCATGAACATCCCTGTCAGAGCTCACCCTCCAGTTTGGCGAGCACATACAGGGCCTGAGCTGCATTCAAAGGTCTCTGGTGTTGCTGAGCAACGGACTCAGAGGCGTGGCAAGGAACTTTAGAAAACTGGTCAACCCTCAGACAGCTCCTCCTCCTTTCTCTTCCATATGTTTGCAGACAGCTAAAAAAAAATCAACCCGGAGGTATACTTCTCTTACACATGCGCAATGCTAGAGAGACCAATTTTACCGTTTATTTTTGCGCTTGCGCCATAACATCCTCCACCTTGTTTATTTCCCCCATCGCTTGCGCAGTAGTCGTCTCAGAAACCTGCGCAAACACTGCGCACGCGTATAAGCATGCAGGGCCGAGGCCGAACATTTCCCGCATGCGCAGTACGGCGAGGTGTAAATTTTGCGCGTGCGTATTTGAACGTCCCTCCCCTCCGACCCCCACAGGACATGCGCAGTTTATATCCGTTAAGCATCTGGCGCCTGCGCAGTGGATACGTTTTAAATTTCCCTTCCCCCTCCATTCTTTCGGTCAGTCAATTCGTTCCCTGAAGCAGCTGGTTGTTTAGCTGCTCGCTCCTTCGCCTTCCCGTGGTTTTTTGGCTGGCGCGTGGCAAAGGAGGTGGAGCCGGGCGTGATCCATAATAGCGATCCCGGTTGGCAGTCGAGCGGTCAGGGCGGTTGGTTCTGGCTCGGACCGGCTGGGGCTGGTTTTCCCCGCGCAAGCGCAGCCTGTTACGGTTAGAGTAGCAAAGGGGCAATGGCGGCGGGAGGGAGTCCTGCTGCGGCCCTGACTGGGATGGTGCAGGTTGAGGAGCCGCGGGGGGAGGTACAGGGGACACCCGGGCCGAGCCCCGGCCCCCCCGCCACTGCCGCCCCCCCAAGCGAGGCACCCCCCGACAGGCCCGACTCGACAGGCCCGGAGACGAATCCCGAGAGCGGCGCCGTAGCGGTGGGCAATAGAGGAGGGGCGCGGCGGTTCCTTTGTGGCGTCGTGGAAGGTAAAAGAGACGAAAGAGGCGGGGTGGCAGGGTAAAGACCGAGGCGGTGGAGGCCTGGAACAAACAAAGCGATGCCTGTTTATTTCCTTCCCCCTGATCACCCGCTCTTGCGCCCCTCTTTGTGCACGGTCAGACTCCGCCCTGGCACCGAAGCCTGGAAGTTAGCGCCGTCGTGTGTAGAATAGAGGAAGGTGTCTGTTTAATGAATCCCCTGAAAGTCGCTGAGTATTTAAGATGGGAACGGTTTTAAGCTTTCTGCATATCTAGTTCTCTCCCTTGCAAGGTTGCTAGGGCCTAAAATGTTAACCATTTGTCGTGTGTCTATTAACACAGTCAAGAAGTAAGTCTGTGGAGTGTTGAAGGCATTTTTTAGCATAACCCTGCTATTCTGTGGGAATACAGTTAACTGTTCTTTGTGAAAGAAGATGGTTGATAAAGGCAACAGGTTTGTTTTCATCTTTTGTTGACTTCAGTAGGTTAAATGGGGCTTCTTTCAACAGAGAAGTGACCTATACTGGCTGCTTTTGTTGTATTGCGTGCTCATGTGATCTTTGGAGGTGCTGCTGGTCCAGAGAGTAGAATAAATATTATAGGTTAGGTTTAAGCAGTTGTTTGCTTTTTAATAACGTACAGTCTTTTGGGGAGGTATATCCTGCTTTGTTTTATTCATGATAGTATGGAATCATTAATTCATCTAGAAATCCTAAGAATTATTTGTAGGCATACTTCCTAAATCTGTGGTTCTCCCCCCCCCCCCCAAAGAGTGTTATTTACACTGCAGCTTTACATTGTTTTGCTGGTACAACTATATAAGTATGTTGTTACCTGTGTATCCTGCCTGTTATGGAACTCAGGAACACATATATTTGCAAAAAGCCATGTATTCATTGAGTGACCAAACCCATACATGTTTAGCTTCACCAAGTTTGCTATACATTGTGCCATCCTACCTTTCTGAGGGCCTATTAAGTATGCGTCTGCTGTACAAAAAGTCTTGGTAAGGTCTGAATGTTGGAGAGGAGGTTTCTTTCTAGTGTGATTGTGTGAAGTGTTTTGCAGTTGTGACTTTAGTAATGATACTGACTTTGTGTGGAACATTTGTTTGAGAAACTAAACTAGCAGATCCAGTCAGTAGTGAAATCAGGTTTCTTTGTCAGTCACTGTGTATGTGTTATTTGCAGAATACTTTCTTGTATTCTGTTTCTATTTTTTGTAAAAACTAATTATGACTATGAATGCAGGATACCTTATGCTGATTGTATTGGCCCTTGTACTAAAGCCCAGCTAGCTTGTGCATGCATGGACTCTTTGTTACTAAGATTATGGACTTGTAAGGAAAATTGATAGCTTGATAGTATTGATGGTTTTAGTAGTTAAAAGTGAACATAGCAGCTGCTCATGCTGCCAGTTGTTGGAATTTCTGTGTAGCCAGTGGAAAAGACAAGTCTTTCATATTCTCATATTCCTTAAAGTAGATGCTTATATTTTCTGTGAAGTGTTTCAAAAGATTGCATTAGTGCTTCTTGTTCAATATGCTTTGAAATTTATAATTTTATGTTGCTTTAAAAGGTGTTGTATTTCTGAATATATACAAAGCAGCAAATGCTGGCAAGGCACAGAATAAAAAATTCAGTTGAATGATCAGAATGGCAACCAGTACTCATCGCTTGCATAGCAGTTAAGGAATTTGGTGTAGCAGGATCAAAATCATAGTGAAGGAAAGGATAAGAGATTCATGTAAGTAAATGCAGTTATTTATTCTTCTGACTGGAGATGAAGGCTGAAGTAAGGGCCTTGCAGAAAATACTCTGGACGGGGCATTAGGAGCCATGGCTGGATGGTTACAGCAGAGCCGGCTGAGGTTAAATCCAACGAAGATGGAGGTCCCGTACCTGAGTCTTGGAGGACTGGGAATCCAGCTCCCAACATTTGGCGAGGCGCTGTTGATGCCAGCGCTGAGAATGAGGAGCCTTGGGCATCCTAGATGCCTCACTTTCGATGGAAGCCCAGGTCACCACTGTTGCCAGGTCGGCCTTTAGCACATTTGGCTATTCAGGCAACTGGTATCACCTTCGGCTAGTCAAGCAACTGGTTCCCTGTCTCACCTTCTAGGGCTTAGCTACAGTGATCTCTGCAATGGTCACTTCCAGGCTGGATTACTCTAACTTGATCTATGCGAGGCTGCCCTCAAACTTGACCTGGAAACTGCAGCTAGTACAGAATGCAGCAGCACACTTGCTGATGGTGATGAACATCCTACAAGAGGCACTATGGACTGCTCTGGAGTTGTCTTTGTTTTGGATGCTGTCTTGTTCTGACGGTTTTAAATCTGTTCTTGTTCTGACGGTTTTAAATCTTGTTCTGACGGTTTTAAATCTGGCTGTGATTTTGTTTATCTTATTTTGTTTTTTATATTTTATATATTTTATATATTGTGAGCCGCCCTGAGCCCACTTGTGGGATAGGGTGGGATATAAGCCTAAATAAATAAATAGGGTGGGATATAAGCCTAAATAAATAAAGCGTTTAAAGGGGTATTTGAAGGAAAAATATTTTGGACTAAATGTTGAAAAGTCTATCTCTGAGGATGTCAGTGTTATAGTGTTATAGTGAACAAAAGTGGAGAGGGGGGAGTAAGGAGTGTACTTGGCCGGACTGGAAGCAAGCCATGCCTCAGCAATATTGCCAGTGCTTCTGGAATACTCCTTGGATCCAGCTGGTGACTGCATGGGTCTGGAAGTTGATGGGAATAAGCTGTGCTCCTTGCCTTCTACCGCTTCAGGGTTTTACCTCAGTTGCTTGGGTCAGGAATTGGCCCTGTGTGATGAGCAAAATGGTCTAGCATTCCACTATTCAGTACATGTGCTGTAAGTCTCCTACCACTGATTCAGATGGTGGGAGTGGGAACCAGATACCATTAAGCAAGCTGCGTCTGGAATATGTAGCCTGGATGGTCAGAGTGGAGAGTTGGAACAGGGAATCATGCTGGACTGGTTGCTATAGGCCCATTTTCAATAATTAAAGTAGCCAAATGCATGTCTTAAACAAGAGAGGGGCACTGATATAAACTCACAGGTTTATATTTTACAGGTGGCTCGGAGAACAGGATTTCAAAGTATTTTATCATTCTAATAGTTCTCTGAATGCAAAAATGTTGAGTATGTCACACTGTCTTTTCACATACTTTTCTGTAGCATGGTATCTTAGCTGTGCAAAGGAGATGTGAGCATCTTCTAAAAGGTGGATGATGTGGGGGGCATGAGGGCTGTAGAACAGGCACTAAAGTTAGGTCTTCGTATCTTGCCAGTAGAAAGTTCATGACTTGTGTGCAGAACTAAATGAGCAGAACTACAGAAATCAGCATTGACTCAGGACATTGCGTCATCAGTATTTTATGCTTTTGTTTGCTTTTTTGCATTTTCTAAGCCAGATGGTGAGGTGGGTATAAATGCTTACGTAAGACCACCTTGTATTCAGGTTGTACCTTGGAGCTAGTGTTTCATTGAAGACTGCTGTGATGGCTTGCTTGGATTAGTGGCTGCAAAACATTTTAGATAGCAATTATTTTAAAGGTTCAAAGTTATAATTCCTTGATGTGAAACGGTCATACCACCACAGTAACACTGCAACCAGTCCCCCGACTCTCATATGTTTGTTGGAAATCTATGAGTAATTCATCAAGCACACAAGACCTTAATCCTATACTTCACCTAGCACCTATTACTAGTTGGTCAACTGTTCAGTTCTCATTGTTTCTTAAACTTGCTTAAGAAATCCATAGAATGAAAATTGCTTTGCTGTAGTTGAGCCTTGGGTTGATTCACTGTTACACAGTACATCACTCAAATTCTTCTTGGTTTGTTTAAAATGCAGTAACTGTGAACAGATTTGATTATGTGTTTCCATAAATTAAAACATTCAGAGTTTGTATTCTAATTTAGTAGGCTATTTGCTTACATTAAAAATAGTAAAACATTTTCTTGCACTTAAGTTTTAAATGTTAAGCTTTCATGTGACAAAGTTCTTATTTTCCACAGGATTTTATGGAAGACCTTGGGTTATGGAACAGAGGAAGGAGCTGTTTAGAAGGTACATACCATAACGTGTTGCAGTGGTCTACAACGCAACTGCTCAGTTTTAAATTCATTAAATGTAGTGTTAATGCAATACCAAGTTGAGTGGTTCTGCCATCAATTACCAACATAGTAGTTTAATTTCAGATTGTTTTATGCCAGATTTCTGCAGGCGATCCCCATCAACTGTTCATAGCTGAACCCAACATTTAAGGTTCCTAAATGATTTGATCCTGGTCCAGAACTTTTTAAAAAAATCTCACCCTGCTAAATATTGGTTTGGATCCGAAGAGCCATTGTGAGAGTGTAGTGGAATTCACAGAAGGGATCACATTGAAGTCTTTCCCCTCCCCAAGTGCTTGGTACAATATATCTTCAAGGTAGCTTGTGTGCTGTACATTTTCAAAAGATTGATAGCAAGCCACACACACAAAAACAACAATTTCTAGGAACTCCTAAAACTGTCTAGGCTAAATAGGTATGTTTTACCTGCTTTTCTATGAGGTGCTGAAGAGTGTGCTAAACAGTCTTCTTAGGCAGGTGATTCCACAGTCTCTTCTGCCATTGCAAAGACCCTGTCACATGCTACTACTTGTCAGCAGAGTGATGCCCAAAACAGGACCGTAATAATTTCCATATCTGGGTAGGTCATATTGGAGAAGGCAGTCCTTTATCTCAGCCACAGACCATTTAGGGTTTTACAAATCAACACCACTATTTTTGAGTTACATGTGGAAATGATCCTGTTGGCCAATGCTCCCTCTAAGCTGTGGAGTCTTGTGAGCAAAAATTCTACTTTGTGAGCTGCTGGCATTAAAGTTGTGAGTGAGCAATTTGGCTACTGCATAAATTAGTTTGCCCTGGAGCCATCCTTCCTGAGCAAAGACAAAAATGTGCGAGCTGGAGGCTAAAAAACTGAGCTAGCTCACACTAACTCAGCTTAGAGGGGACACTGGGCAAGGCCCTAATAATGCATTGCCTATGTCATGTGTAGATTTTTTTTAGCATGGAAATAAAGGACCAAAATTAAAGTGCTTTAGAAACTTATGAAACATCAGACATTTGGTTTTCAGTGCATGCATTTAGGAATGTGATTGGTATGGATAAAAATAATACCTGCATAATGTTTGGTCCTGAAAGATTATTTGTGTGCAGGACCCTGTTGGAGCATCACACACATCCACTCACAGAACTACCATACTTCAAATTATAACCCTAAGCAATTGTTGCTTGCTGCACAGGAGAGAAGCTCTCCCCAGGGTCTGGCTTCCAGCCTGCCCTTGCATATCCTATCCGTGGCCTGAACTTGTCCCAGGTCCACTACCCCCTGCTTTTGAGGTGGAATAAGGGCAAGGGCTGTTGTCCTGAGCAAAGTACTCTAATATGCTGCCATTCAGCATGCCTGCCAGAGGTTGCCTTCCCCTGAATTTAGTATGGGACTTCAAAGAAATCCATATTTTTATAGTGGCAGTTTTTAGCAGTTCGTATTCTCTCCTTTTCTCCTCTTTCCATCATTATTTTCACATTCCTTGCTTTCCCTTTCACTGCCCCCAGTCTGTGCACTTCTGCCCGGACTTCATGGAAGGCAACTCTTTTACCACCAGTGCCACTGCTCTAAAAGAGGAGAATGTGAAAAGAGGGTAAGCAAGGTGTATGGAAAGGATCGGGAAGTAGGGTACCAGAAAACACACCAATGGATTGCTGTTTTAAATTATCAGTCTGTCTTTTGCAGTGCTTCATAGGTGTATATATCGCTGTGCAGGTGTGGAAATGTTGTTGTATAGGGTATTCTCCTAGTGGCATGTTTTTTCTGTTTGCTTTGTAGACTGCAGAAATGGGGATTAAATACATACCTGTATGCTCCAAAAGACGATTACAAACACAGGATGTTTTGGCGAGAAATGTACTCTGTGGAGGAAGCTGGTAACTAGTTTTATTGTATTTGCAAAAAAGTTGTTCAATAAATGTTAATTTGGATGAGGAACTGAAGTGTAAACAAGACTGAATTGTGCTGTTTACTGCTTGCCTTTGAGGATGCAGTGCTTGATACCTCTAGAGGTGAAACTCTAAAACAATCTGGTAACATGATTTTGTCCCTAAGGCTGAGAAAAAAAGTACTGGTACAGTATATGCCAATCTCCTTAATGCCACGGGGAAAGAAAGCACACATGGCTCATAGGGCTGTTGTTTTTTCCAAAGGGGGGGGTGAGTGCACAATTCTATAGCATCTGTGTTCTTGGATGTCTTCTGCCAACCTTAAAACCACGGTTATGTGATTGGAAGAGTCCAGTGCATTGTAACCTATACACTCCTTTCAGCTTATGAGCAAATTCCTCCTTTTTATATTTTTGTGTAAATTGGAGCATCTTTACATCTTCACCTGGGGTTAGCTCAAACCACAGTTGGCAAATGCACTTATCACCACGGTTCTGAAGTAGTTTAGAACTAATGACTGGCAAAAATACCAGTAAAAATGATAGTGTTGGATGCAGCCTTGCAAATGTCTGTAAAGTTCCAGCATGCAAAATATTTTAGTTTGTTTGCCTGCATATGTGGAATAAGAGTGAATTTTTTACTGTCTCTCAGAGACATCTTCTATCCTTACTAGTATGTAAATAGCTGTTCTGAGATTAGGTGGCTCCAAAACAAACAAACAACTAAAAATGAGAAACTATTTAGTGTTTGTATCTGGGGTTAATTTCAAACAAATCCCTTTCTTCTCTCAACAAGCTCAAGGTGCATGTATTGCACTTTTGGCATGTGTAGCCCATTCCTTTTCAAGTTCAGTTGGAAAAAGTCCCACTGTTTTTAGTAGTGCTTACAGGTAAGGATTGCAGCCAGACTGCATTTTGGGAGTAAGCTCCATTGAGCATGGATAGAATGTTAGGTTGCAGTCATAGAAATAAGTCCTTTAAAGCTTAGTGAGACTGACTTTTAGGGAAACATATATAGAAGCAGAAGCATGTTTTGAGTAATGGGCTTAAGTCACCCATAAACTGTTTCATAAGAACATAAGAGAAGCCAGTGTTGGATCAGGCCAATGGCCCATCCAGTCCAACACTTTGTCACACAGTGACCAAAAATACCAGGTGCCATCAGGAGGTCCATCACTGGGGCCAGGACACTAGAGGCTCTCCCATTGTTGCCCCCACCCCCCACAAGCATCAAGAATTCAGAGCCTCACTTGCCCCAGAGTTCCTATCTATACCTTGTGGCTAATAGCCACAGATGGATCTCTGCTCCATATGCATTTTTCATTTTGCCTCCAAAGAGGGTAGGCAACGCAAATCAAAGAGTCAATTAACCTTTGATTCCAGATGGCTCATACTCTGGGTATGCAGGACATGGTATAAATAAATTACTGTAGATAGTCAAACTGACTCAGTTGGATGCAGAATTTCAGTCTATGCATAATAGCACAGGTATGGTGACTGTCTCCATAAACCAAATTAGAGAGCTTTAGTGGCAAAAATTAATGTATCTGCTCAGTCATTCATGGAGGGGTACTGAAAGCTACCTTGGGATGGGCTGAGCGTGAGTAATTTTTTTCAATGTTTAGGGGCCCAGCTTGCTCAAAGGATCTATCCACCTTGCTCAAAGAGAAATTTATTCTCTTCCCCAGGCAGGCTGTAATTTGAAAGCCCCATCAGCCTGTATCTTCAGACCCTGCACTATTTGCTAGTATTTGTGCTTTCTTTGGGACTAGAAGTCAACGGCAGTCCTCTGTTGAAATTATCCATAAGGGTTCTCCTGTATATGTGTATATTGCACAGTTGTTGTTGTTTACTTGTTCTAATAAGATTTATGAAGTAAATCATAAGCCTTCTTAAAATGTGTGGACGACAAATAAAGGGAAAATTTAATATATTTTAACTGATGAAATGGCTTAATTTGTCCATTGTTGACTGTAGCTAAAATTGTTGGCTTTGATTTTTAGAGCAGCTCATGACTCTGATAGCAGCTGCTCAAGAATATGGGATAGAGTTTATCTATGCCATATCTCCTGGACTTGATATCACCTTCTCAAACCCCAAAGAAGTGTCCACACTGAAACGCAAGCTGGACCAGGTATTGTTCATTATTTTGCAACTATTCCTTACGTAAATCTAGCATTTTGATGGCAGCTAGTCCTAACTGGTCTTACTTAACTTACTTTATGTATGTAAGAGGCCTAGGTAGCTGCATCTTGCACTGCTACAAAAATAGCTGCTGCTGTTTTCACTGCAACAAATTAGTCCTTATCCATAACTTGACAATACACTAATGATGTCTGTTAAACTAAGGTCCTGGTCACACGGGCAGGAAACTGCGTGGGGGAAACGTGGCTGTTAGCCCCGGGGCTAAAAACCGCGCGGTTGCTCGAGCAGACCTACCTATCGAGGTCCTGTGGTAGGGGGGAGGTGCCGATCACTCCACAGTCCTGCGGCCCGGCAAAGAAGCGGGGCGCAGGGCAAACGGGTTGGTTGTATTTTTTTTTAAACACGCAATTGTGCGCATGCTCCCTTGGGTGCGTGTGCGCATCCGTGGAGACTTTGGGGGAAAAAACTTTTTCCGAGGGGACATGGGCGGGCGCCGGAACTACCTCCAGAAACGCGATCAGACGCCCGCCCTTGCCCCGCGGTTTCAGGAAACTAGTACCTCTGAGGTACTAGTTTTTTACTGCGCGTCTTGGGCGGGAAGCCTCGGTTGCGCCACGGAAGCCCGACGCTTCCCAGATGTGCCGGTGAAATCGCGCCCGGAAACTCCGCCTATCTTCCGTCCCTCTATCGTGGCTAATGCTCCGTGTGACCGGGGCCTAACACATTCAGTAACAGGCACTCCTATGGAGTTCATAGCAGCCACACAGATTTCCACAACTTCTGGCAGCATTCATGGAGAACTCTGTAACCATCTATAGCCATGACAGGTTTTCATAGAGGGGTGCTGAGTAGAAGGAACACTACAAGGGTCGTCCCCCCCCCAATATTACTTCCTTCTTTATTCTGCCTATTTTCCTTTATCTCATGGCTGCCCTGCCACCACTTTACTCTCATTTTGGATAGTGCAACACTGTGGTAGGGTGTCCTGTAGTAGGAAGATGTGCTTTCATGTTCCATGTCACTCTCCAGCTCTAGTTATTTACTGGCAACATATAAACAGATAAGTTAGATAATAGTTCTGCAATATAATTTAAGGGCATAAGCTCAAATGTGACTTTACTCATAAGTCAGGTGGGTTTAAGGTACTGCCCTAGGCACTGTAGAGCAGTTCATGGTTTGAGATCTTGAGATGGGTCATAATCACCTGTAGCACTACCATTTTTGCCTTGCTTTTTGTAATGACTTGCTACTAGTGTGCATATGGAAAGAGTAAGGATTCTGTTCTTCTTGTATAAGCTTGCACACATTGAGAGGGCCAACAGGATGGTAAGGTGTGGTTTCTTTCTAACAGGGCCATGTTCAGAGAGCCCCTCCTCACAAAAATTCTCTTGCTTTTTTCTCCTGGTTTGGCCTGCCCCACTAATTTAGTGCTTTGTGCATGCATATAGTGTGCACCCCTTCCATTTTCAGCTACTGCCCTTTACATTTGCCAAAAATGATGCCTGTGGGTTGGAGGATCTTTCAGCACAGTGCTGGATATGTGGATATCAGCCCACAGATCCCTGCAAGGTCCTTGCATAAGAGCTTTTGTGATTCAAGCAGTTATCTGGCAAGAAACTTTTTTTCTCTTCTTCCTGAAAGAAAGAAGATTTTTGTCTTAGCATTCTACACAGGACATAGAATGCTTAATGATCTATTATTATTCCAGTGGTCTAAAGGTTGGGTTCTGTCAGCTTTCCTGCTGGTCCAGTTTCTCTCTTGCATGGTTTTTTAATCCTTTTAAAGTCTTTGAGAGCATCAAGAGACCACCCCTCTGTCCTGGACCAGCAGAAAATGGGTAGTATTCGATCTTTTGTGGGATGCTATGATGTATTCTTTAGTTTCTGTGTTGACTACTGAATGGTGTGGTGTTTGATCAAGGATTCCTTCAACATAAATAGTCTCAGACAGTACTTGGAAATTTTGTGTTAATTGGGGCTTTTGGGGTGTGTTACTCTTCACCCAGGTGAACTTAGACTTATTTCTGCTCCTTTCTCTGGTAGGTTTCTCAATTCGGTTGCAGATCTTTTGCACTATTGTTTGATGATATTGATCACAATATGTGTGCAGCAGACAAAGAAGTATTCAGCTCTTTTGCCCATGCTCAAATTTCAATCACTAATGAAATCTACCAGTATCTGGGAGAGCCACAAACATTCCTTTTCTGCCCCACAGGTAAGAAGATAAAGATATCTAATTCAACTGTTAAATATCTTTGCTGGTTTTCCATATTGTTCAAAGTGGTTTACCATAAAACAAGCAGATTATATATTTTCTTTTCTCCCCCTTTTCCCACCCTATGTTGCAAAGTGAATGTTTTTGCCTATCCTCCAAGTTGAGAGATCATCAGTGTCCTGACAGCAAAGCAGGAAGGAGCCACTTTTGCTGTGCCTTTAGTGGTACAATGGCAGTTGTGTGGATAGTGGGTTCACTAGCACCTCTTCCAGGTTAAGATGCTTTTAATGTCCTGAGAACCAGAGAAGAAAGGAGGTCGTAAAGGGTTTTTTTAAAGCCTTCTGACCTCCTCCTTCCCATCCTGGCAATCTTTCAGGTCTCCTGAAAGAAGGGATGGATAAATCGTATTAAGCAATGAGTTGTCCAGGAAATTTCTTGAGCCTGAGGGTTACAGCCAGTCACTGTGTTTTATTTTTTCCCTCTCACATTTGAAAACAATTATAGAACATACTCTTTTTGAAACACTAATTATTGATAAATAGGCAGCTTATTTTTCAGTGGAAGGAAGCTTTGGCCAGCAAACAGACTGTGATTATGCTGCCATGAAATGCTGTGAAATTGGTATTCCTGGTTTTTTAACATTTATTTTGGTGTTTTATATTTTTCATTCAGCTATTTCATGAATAGACAGAGGATACTGTGTGTTCTAGCCTTTTGGCCACTGTTCAACATATGTTTAGTGGTAGCTAGTATGGATTGTACATAGTTATATAGACCATGGTCCCTATCTCTTACTGAAAAGCATCTTTCTGATCCATTCTGTTACAAGTATGGCCCTTATTACCTATGTAAAAATGCTTGACTAAATTCAGTTTTGCATAGTTTGCAGAGTGCCAGAATAGTGAGAACCTTCTTGCTCTCCAGGCAGACCATTCCATACTGTGGGGGCCACAAAAAAAATGCACTTATATGAGCAGTTGTTGATCTTTCCCATTTGCAGGGTGGCATTTACGCAAGGCCTTGTTCAGTTGAGTGAAGTTGTCATGGTGGAAGATAGTTAAGAAAGGCTGTCCTGCAGATATGAGGGTCCAAGGCCATCATTGGCTTTATATGTGATAGCCAGTATCTTGAATTGAGACCAGTAACTGATGGGCAGCCAATGGAGTGACTGCAGAATGGGAATAATATGTATGCTTCATGTAGTTCCCAATAATAGCTGAAATATGGCATTCTGCATCAACTGGAGTCTCCAAGTTGACTTTGAGAGGAGACCTATGTAGAGTGCATTTCAGTCTAGTCTTGCTGTTACCATGGTGTGAGTCCAGGTGGCCAGATAAGCTGAGTTAAGGTAAGGTAAACTTCCAGGGTAGACTGAGTTGGAAGAAAGTGTTCTTTGCAGCTGCGTTAACTTCTCCAGCAGCCTTTTTGGATGTTGTATATCCCTAGGCTCTTAACCAAGTCAGCAAGGGTCAGCTGAACCCCACTGAAAGTGGGAAGCACAGTGTCTATAAAGATCTCTGCCTTCCCATCCAGCATTACCTCTGTCTTGTCAGGCTTTAGTTTTAATGTGTACACTCTTAGCCATTTCTTTTTGTTAGAAATGTAACACAATCAGCTTCAAACCAGAGGTACATTTATGATAGTGGTTTTCAGTCATGTGAAACTTTTCCAAACTTCTCTAGGCTTTATGTTGGAGAATTTGGTGACCACATCTTTTTGCAGGTTAGAGCAGCAAGGAGTAAAAATGATCTAGCAGGATGGTCATGTAACTTATAGCACAAATGTGTTTTATGTAGGTGCAGATTTTTATCGACAAGAGCTCACTTCATCAGATGCCTGAAATAGTCTCTTAAGTAGATTTTTACAGGTAATCTGATTTTTCTACAAATGGGGTATAAAAAGATGCTCTAATGAAGACTCTTCAGAGAGCATTGGCAACTCTGAATTTTAAAGGAGTTGTATTGGAACTAGAGACAGGAATAGTGTCCTCAGCACAAGAATGTGTACATATTTTGGCTTGGATACACAGAACCATAAGGGAAACAGAACATGCAGAACAGATCTTTGCTGCAACCCATTTGGGGTGACTTATTGCAGCCCCCTGAGCCACATCCTGTGCTGTTCTAAGGATTCCCTGATACACAGGAATAGGGTTGGGTGGAAGCTGTGTGTGTGCACAAAAGGTTCAGTAAAAAGACAAAAGCAGCAAAGACCAGTTTCTTGAGCTGTGCTTGGGTTTCTCTGGATCCATTCTCTTTTGCTGAGATCCAGCAAGTTATTTGAGATGCCCTTTGAAGTAAATTTAGTGACTGCTGTTCATCTAAAGTGTTGAGCTAGTCCAATAACCGTATCCTATTTTCAGTCTTGCCAGGTTTTGTGATCATAATATTGAGGTACTTAAGGAGTTGCACCAACTTAATGTGTTGTGCATGCCTAGTTGAAACAAACCTTAGTTCAAAGATGAGGGAGAGGGAAAATCTATTCTAAATGGAGGATGAGAGAGGGAAGAGAACAGAACTGGGAGATTAGAAACTGGCTTCCAGCTGGCTCCTATAGAAAAGGAGATGGCCTGGAGGAGAATGTACACTCAAAGATCTATCAGCCAAGCTGTTTCTACCTGTCCCTGTAACACAGGTAGTAGGAAGGGAGCAAGGGCAGCAGTCAAGACAACTGCGATTACTGTCCCACCAGCCTCTAACTGCTAGAGTCTTCCTAGCACCCTCCAGGAGCAAATAGAAGAGGATCCTTTCTGAAATCTTAAGTTGCTAACATTGTCAAGAAACCTTATGGATCCCATTAGAACCAGGTTGAGTTCAGCTGTTCAGTTCAAACAAAAGAAGATCCTGTTTATTGATTATTACCAGCCAGAATGTATAGGCATTAAAAGATTTTTTTAATCTAAGCAATGCACCTCATTGCAACATTATGTGATATAACTGATACATATATATAAACATAGACACCCTGGCACCTTGTGGATAAGACAGGCTCCCACACTTTTGCAGAGTATGGAAACTGTCCAGAAGGACATTTGCATAGAGAACACAGTAAAATGAAAGTCTACAAGAAGGCACTTGCTATTTGGTAATAAAATTATAGGCAGCCTTTTCCTCCCTCTTCACTGAATGTTAAACTATTTCAGGGTCTTACAACTGAAATTCCAGTTTATTGGATCTTGGTTCTTTAACTGTGAAATCCAGTTTATGCTATATATTTCACTGATTCTATTTCATTGTTTAATATATATTATCTAGTGCTATGACATTGTTCATTGTGTGCACTATACTGTATTGCAGTCTTTTATAACTGTAATCTACCTTGAATCTCAACAACAAAGGCAGATAACAAATGAAGTAAATATATGGATTTTTGAGGAAGGCCTATTCCATGTAGTGAAATATGTCAATTACTGTAAAATAAAGTTATCAAAACTAACAAGCAGACTAACAGGAGCAATTGCAATCCTCTGGCAATACCACCTACTAATGTTAAAGATTCTGACTGTCTTTGGGTTTCAGGTTTTATATAGCTTATGCAAGCACCCTTTTTTACTCTTCTGTGTTCCAGAATATTGTGGCACTTTCTGCTATCCCAATGTTGCTCAGTCGCCTTATTTACGAACGGTAGGAGAAAAGCTGTTACCTGGAATTGAAGTATTATGGACAGGTAATGTGATTTTTTTCCCCCAGATCAAATTAAGTTTAAGTCTTGTCTTAGATCAGTAATTTTACACACAATATTTTAGTACACAGATTAAACTTTATCAAGCTGCTATATGAATACTCTGTGACCATGTTCTGAGATCTTAATTACTCAATTGTATTTTAGGTCCCAAAGTGGTATCTAAAGACATTCCAGTAGAGTCCATTGAAGAGGTGTCAAAAATAATTCGCAGAGCTCCAGTGATCTGGGACAACATCCATGCTAATGATTATGATCAGAAAAGACTGTTTCTTGGGCCCTATAAAGGTCGATCAACAGAACTCATCCCACGTTTAAAGGGTGTCCTGACTAATCCAAACTGTGAATTTGAAGCCAACTTTGTTGCTATTCACACCCTCGCAACCTGGTATAAATCCAACATGAATGGAGTGAGGAAAGATGTTGTGATGAGTAAGTTGATCAGAGTGAGACATAGCTCCTCTACTACACTGTGAAAAGTGCTTCTAGAAACTGCCTGCCCTCCAGAAGTAAAGTTCTTGTTTCACTTTGCCACGACTTTCTTTTGAAAATGTGATTTAATCCTTGTTCAGTCAGAGGCATCTGCATAGATGTCAAGAAGATACAGCTGTTGTGTTTTTTAGGCAGCTGTGATAATGGCTGCGATGTAGGAGCTAGGAAGGTTTTCTATATCTCTAGGTGCAGGGGAAAATGTAGCAAAACAGCTAAATATCCTTACTAGCCTTGTCAAGCCTAAAGGCCCGAGGTTTTATGGCAAAAGTCTGCAACGTGTAGGTAGGTAGAAAATGTTAGTTTCAGAACAGAAAAGGATAAAGGAGAAGTAGCAGGAGTGAAATAATAGAGTAGATGAGTTACTCTCACTTCCTGCATTGCTTTTAGGTTAAGGGGCTGAATACTAACGCAGAAGTACTATGCATCTTCTTAGGAATGGTTGGGGAACAGATACAGTTAGAAACTTTCTAGGCCTTTTAAATATCCCAGTACTTGCAAAAAGTACTTGCAAAAATCTCAGCGCAAAATTGTGTTACCTTGTACTACTTGGTTGTATTAATTTATCTTTAAAACTGATTTACTGTAGGTTTGATGTTCTAATTTCCCCCTTCAATTAAAGCACATTGGGAACTTGTCAGTTAATATGCATTTTTTTAAAAATTCTGTGCAGCGGACACTGAAGACAGTACTGTTTCAATCCAGATTAAACTGGAGAATGAAGGAAGTGATGAAGATATTGAAACAGATGTTCTCTATAGCCCACAGATGGCCTTGAAGTTGTCACTAACAGAGTGGCTGCAGGAATTTGCAGTACCTCATCAATACAGCAGTGAGTAAGGTTTCTTTGGTTTTTCCAGAACTGAAACATCAATGTGAATTTAAAAAATATGCTCTAAGACCTCAAAAGGAACTGCTAAAATATTTTGTAATGTTGTAGCTGAGGTTCTATCATGTTTAAGAACCATAATTTGCAGAAAACAGTCAGTTTAAAATATGTGTTTTTTGGGGGATGTATAATTTGTAGTGGTTTGTCATGTAGTGGTTGAACCTGCTGAGGTTAGACATTGTCATAAAATTATGCTTGGGCACTGTAGCTGGTGCCATCAGGTCATAGGACCCATCAGTAGTCATACCCATGCAGGTCAGTGAACTGCCAAAGTAGTATGGTGCATTTATTTATCCATTTATGGAAGAGGCAGGAGGAAGTGATTTTGTTCCCTTCTCACTGCAGCCACCATCCCATGTGGCTGTTACTTCATGCAGGTCCCACAACCCAGTAATCCACTTTCCTGAGTGGAAGGGACTATTGGGGGGGCCGGTCTTCAGTCCTTTTGTGAGTGGATTGCTGGGTCCAGTAACTCACGCTGAAAATCTTCAGTTATGCATGTGTCAATTTTGCCATCATCTTTGTACATACTGGAATGCTTTGTTGATAAATGGAGCATCTTCTACATGTAGAAAAAATAAATGAAATAAGTGCATGTTCAGGTGCATGTTCAGAGATAAAGCTACAATTTTTTTTGTGCTCACAGGTAGGCAAGTGGCCCACAGTGGGGCTAAAGCAAGTGTAGTAGATGTACCTCTGGTTGCACCATCCTCTTTAAATTCTACCACCGTGGTTACTACAGTGTACCAAGAGCCCATAATGAGCCAAGGAGCTGCACTGAGCAGTGAGCCTCCAGCTCTGGTCAAAGAGGAAGAAGAGAAGAAGCAGTTGGATGATGAGCCAATGGATATGGTGGTAGAAAAGCAAGAGGATGCAGACAAAAACATCAATCAAATATTAACTGATATTGCTGAAGCAAAAATGTCAGAGGAATTAAAACCGATGGATACTGATAAAGAAAGCATAGCTGAATCGAAATCTCCAGAGATGTCCATGCAGGATGATTGTGGTAGTGATATTGCACCTATGCAGACAGATGAGCAGACCAACAAGGAGCAGTTTGTTCCTGGTCCCCATGAGAAGCCTTTATATGCAGTAGAGCCAGTGACTTTAGAAGATCTACAGTTACTTGCAGACCTCTTCTACCTCCCATATGAACATGGACCCAAAGGGGCACAAATGTTACGAGAGTTCCAGTGGCTCAGAGCAAATAGCAGTGTTGTCAGTGTGAATTGTAAAGGAAAGGACTCGGAAAAGGTGAGTGACTGCTTTGTCTTCCTTCAATAGGTTTACATGTTTCCAGTTAAAACAACATAATAACACTGGAAGTGTATCTGGCAACCTTATAGGAAATCCTCATCTGTGCAGAACTAAGATCATACATATAGAAGGACTTGTGGTGGCTTTCTTTTGCTGTGGAAGGTATCTTTGAAGAGTAGACAGGTGTGGTCTTAGCCAATGAGCTTGCTGCTTTGTGACTGCAGGTATAGATGGAACTGAGAACTTCATTTCTCATCCATTAGATGAAATACAGCTATGGTAGTCTAGTCTGCCTGAATCTTGCTTGGGGAGAAATACAGTGTTTAGAATGCCATGTTGATCTTTGTCTCTTTTGTTAGATTGAAGAATGGCGTGCTCGAGCTGCCAAGTTTGAAGAGATGTGTAATTTGGTGATGGGCATGTTCACCCGTCTTTCCAACTGTGCCAACCGGACAATCCTCTATGATATGTACTCATATGTCTGGGACATCAAGAGCATCATGTCAATGGTGAAATCTTTTGTGCAGTGGCTAGGTATGTTCTGTAGGAACCAATTATAGTGGCAGATAGCATACATGATTGTCTTAAATTAGTCCACAGGAAAAAAATCTGTCATATTTTTACTATCTTTTTGGAGGATCACTATTGATGCCTCACCATACATAAGATTTACAATAATTACTTAGTGAATGGGTTAATCTTGATATTTTTTTCCTTGGGCTAATGAACCTTAAAAGTGATTGCTGAAACGTGAGTGTTGACTTGGACTGAATGTACACTGGACTATATCATACAGTATTCCCTGGCTCTGTTACAAAATTGGAGATGACTCTATGAAATGTGACCATGTCTTAGCTATCTGCTGCTTGCTCTGTCTCAATAACATGATTGCTGTCTTCAACAGAACAATTGCTGATGTGACCTTTCATTGGGCCAGGCCAAGAGGGAGCCGAGCCTCCCAGCCCTTTCTCTGCGCATGCGAGCTTTAGCATAAGGCTATTCTGGTGCAAAAGTGATATGTTTTGACATTTCTAAAATGCCTGATTTTTGGCAAGGGTAAGAAATTTCTAGAACTCTGGAGCTGGTTTTCATACTAAACTGACTATCTCTAAAGAGAAATTGAGAACCTTTTTTGTCTGCAGCTTTTAAAAAATGGCATGAGTTTTTTTGGGAATAGCACCAGCATGGCCTGGGTTCCTCTAGTGACCTCATTTCACTTTCAGGTTTCAATCCAACTGTAAGGAATATGCTGTGGACTTGCTTTGATGTACACAGCAGGCAGCAAGGCTACTGGCTTCCTGTCACACTTTCTGTAGTGGTCACAAATCTCAAAATTGATCAACTCACTGCACCATACTGGATCAGCCTACAGTAGCTGGATCACTTTATGTCCTGATAGCTTGTATGTTGTCAAATACGTTGGAATGAAGAATCTTGGATTAGTTACCAAGATGTGAAAATCACTCCTTTATTATTCAACAAAAGACTTATGCCCTCAAATTTCAGCTAGAAACTTCTATCATATTGCAAGTATGTTTTAAAGTAGTAGGTGTACATTCGTATCTTGGGCCCTAGAACATAGGTGTGACTGGAGTTTATCTCTCTGTCCGCTGAGAAAACAAGTCATGAGTTGCTTACGGAAATGGTTTCTCAGACCCTACATTCCTTTTACTTCTAGAGCCCATAAATTGCAGCTTCTCTCAAACCACTCATTTACATACTGTACTGCCAGCTGCTTGGGGAAGAGCAGCAGTGCTTCAAGGCAGAGAAAGAATAAGGCATATGTAGAAATACCAGGCAAAGTGCTAGAAGTATTTTACATCAGGTGTAACAACAGATATATATGCACCAAATCGAACATGGAAAGCAGATCAATGTTAACTCACCCAACACTACTTGCTAAAGCCAAGCCACAATTTGACTTTATCAGGACTCATCCCTAATATGGATTCAGCAGTTAGCGCAATCAAGAGCACCCCTACCATCTTAGTTCTAAGTTGATGGAATGGATGCTCTTAATCAAAGACAAACAAGCAGGGTCCATGGTCAGTCAAACCTAAAGACTTGAACCAAATTGTCTTTAAAAAATGAGAGCCAGTTTGGAGTAATAGTTAGAGCACTGAAGATCGAGGTTCCAATCCACACTTCACCATGAAGTTCCCCGGATTACTTGGGCCAGTCACGCTCTCTCAGCCTCATGTAACTCAGAGGGTTGTTATGAGGATAAAATGAGGAAAGAAAAATCATATAAACCACCTTGAACTCCTTGGAGGAAGGATAGGATTAAAAATTGCTAAATAACTCGTAAACCTTGCATAAATACATATCAAAGACTAAATCAGAGTTTAACCCCATCACTCATATGCTTGGTGGTCCACTGAAGGCTGATCTCCCTACCCTCTCCTTCAATCCAGCTAGCATTCAGTCTGTATAACTAGTGTGGACAATAATAATATGGATTACTAATGCCTTCTACTGTCTTCTTCCCCAATGTGTGCAGATGGGAGAATCTTCAGCACAAGTGTCTACTGCTTTTGGATGGACCACGCCAGATGCTTTCAGCGTGTCGTGATTAATAAATTTAAGATGGGAAGGTTCTGTCTGAGGCAGCTCAGATTAGGGGTAGTAGGCATGGGCTGAAGTCACATTTGCGCAGCGACTCAGGCATTAACTCTGATTTTCATTCATACAGCTCTTCATTCATGCAGCTCTGTAAAGTGTGTAATAGTTGGAGTGCTAGTTAGCGTCGTCTCAAAGGAGAAATACTCCAAGTTACCAGTGAAAGGATATTGTAAAAACTGTATGAGAGAGTGGGATGTGGAAGTGATGGGAACTCAAGTTCGTCCTTTTGGGGTGATCTCATCTTGCTACATTAAAGACCAGCATCTATAAATTGATGCAAACTTGGTTCACTTTGAGGCTACCTGGCTAGCATGACACAGTTGACTGTACTGATCCGAGATTGTTACTTGAACAGGAAGTAGATCGCTGTCCACAAGAGGAAACAAACTTGCGCAGCTTATCTTATCAGAAGACTAGGCAGGTTACTTAATCCCCACCTCTACAGTTCACCTGCCTGTCCCCTCAGATAGGATGCTAATTGGTTTTACAGCTTGGCTAGCCAGACTGCCCTCAGAGCCAAGCCATTGTTGCTAAAGTTTATATATTACCCATTAAAAAAATATGTGGAGGGGCATAGTAAGGCTGGTTATGTGGCTGTCAGGAATTGTAGCATTTCTGACATGGTTAAGTGAAGGGAATGTAAAATACCACAACTCAGGCTGTTGTTGCCTTTATTGGTAACAAAATGTGGTCTGTGTATTCTGTGGTTGTATAAACTAAGCCATGAAATTGGACATAAATGGTCTCTGATTTTTTTATAGAAGAGGCTTGTTTGGCATCTTTTATCCCATGCACCCAGTTCCAAACCTAGTTTTCTGGCAAGATTCAAACAGTATAAAAATGTGACTTCAGACAGGTCCAAGTGTTTTTGAGGGGCTGTGATAATGGCTAGTTACTGTGCCAATCTTTCTGGGTGAACCTGTTCTGTAGAGTTTCTAAATATTCTTAGTAAAGAATGAACAGGACCATGCTCACCCTTTTGTGTGTATATCATGCAGTTGTCTGTAATGAGGCATATTGCTGTAAAAGTGTTGAATGGTCTGCTCTTTAAGGCTATCATCTAACATTATTTTTGTTTTGTTAATGAAGAGCATGAGCACCTAGTCATTAGCAGTCTTTACCAACTGTGCAACATTATTACAGCCCCATAAGTCCTTGGATTAAAGCTCAGTTAGTTTCCCACAAAGTGTGTGTTAGCTTGTTGGACATTTTAGTATCTCAGGACAATCCCCCTTCTCGTAACGTTCTCCGCTTGGATCTGATCTCCACAGGGTGTCGTAGTCAATCTTCAGCACAGTTCTTAAGTGGAGACCAAGAACCCTGGGCCTTTAGAGGTGGTCTAGCAGGAGAGTTCCAGGTATCAATATGACTTCACAACTGAATGACATTTGTCTTTGTTTGAGAAAACTTTTATTGCACATCAGAGGGCTTGGAAGGCTTGGTCTGCCGAAGGCTTTCTGGTCGAAAACCCAAATGGCCTGACAGCTTTGTTTTAAAACAATTTTCCTCCCATTTCTACAGTAATATCCCAAGGAGATGCTGCCATTCCCACGCGCCTGCGAAGCGCAGCGGCTTTAGTTGTACATTTCACATTGTTTCTTTGCAGGTCGCACAGCGTTTTTATCTGCGCCCGCAATTGCACAATGCGCGCCTGCTTATCTGCCGATGAGAACTCCATGGGCAAAGAGACTGTCACAATACTGTGTACTCCAGAATTCTCTCAAAGCAAAACCAGTAGATAAGTTCTGGTAAACGCAATTGGCATATCTGTCCTTCCTCTGTTTGTTCTGTACTTGAACTTGCTCATGGATTTTTCAGGGGCTATACTTTCTTCCCCCTCACAGGTGCTGTCTGCGCGCAGCCAATTGAGTCAGCACGTTGCTTTTGGGTTAGTGTCTCCTCTGGCCAGTTAACCCTCTTCAGACCAAACCTTTCTTCCTGACATGGCTATGTTATGCTGAGAGCATAAATGAAATTTGGTGGAATTATGTTAAAGCAGAAATGAGTTTAATGTAAACTCCATTTAAGTGCTGTAACAGTTGTGCATTTTAAAAATTTCTACTCACATATAATGGTCCTTACATTTGTAAAGCCTGCAGAGCCCTACTTCCCTCTGGGGTATCTGCAGTAGCAAAAGTTAACTTGGGAATCTGCAATGCACACCCAAGAATGTAATGTGTCTATCTTCTCAAACACTTACGCACAGTCTTTGTTTTCACAGCGTTTGCTGCCTATTGAAGGAGCAAATGACCTCTTTTTTCAGCCACCTCCTCTGACTCCTACTTCCAAAGTATACACCATCAGGCCGTATTACCCTAAAGATGAGGTGAGCAGAATCACTGGCCATTCTTGTATGCCCGTCTGCTGTTGAAAGGAACATATTGAAAAAAACTAATAAAATCTTTTTTTTAAAAAAAGGAACATATTGATGATTGCTATTCCCTTTACTTACTCAAAGCTCCCTATGTCCAGAGAGCCTTCTCCCACACCTAGGAGATGGATGGGTCAAATCGCTGTTGCACCAATGTTGAGTAGCCTGTTCCAGTCATATTAGAAATCACTAGAAATCTCAGCAACACTAGAAAATAGCTTTTTCCTAATCGTCTTGTATAATTATAAAAAGATGACGGCATTTCTAGAAAGAGAATGTAAATGTGAAAAGCATCATGCTTCCAGCACACATAGCTGCCTTGATCTTTCTTCATCTAAAAGGTTTAGACAGCAAACACATTAACTAACTGCTTACAAAGCACTTTTATTCTAGTGGGTGAGCTGTACCCCCTTATATCTGCCAATATTATGACTACTTGCCAATATTATGAATACTCACTATCTCCTCTATAGTTAATGAAATGAAGTGCTTTTTCTCAAGTCTGTCTATATTTTGAGGCCACCAATAAATGACCTTGCTTCAGGTGGTCCATTAATTCACTAGACCATTATTATAGAGAGGAAGATCAGGATTAATGTCACAGTAGGGAAATGGCATGCAGTGGTGTTCTGTAGACATAGCATGCCTGTTTCCGAATCAGTGTTCCATGAAGTTTCACTTTCCAGAGCAAAGGGTGATGTTTTTGCAATGGCTCCTCCAGACAAAGAAAAATGTTTTCTTCTGATATTGGGTCCTAAGAACCATGTGGGAAATTCTGTTCATAGCATGGATCTTTCCTGCTTCCTTTTTCTGCTTTGTTCCTCAAAATGTGGTTCCTGCATGTCAGACCCCCCAGGAACAGCATGAGGAAGGGGTGTCCACAAAAAATCCCCCCAGTAGAAGATCACCTCTGAATTTCTCTCTAATTGATTTTGGTTTTATATTGTTGAGTACATAGATTAATAAGGAGTTACATGATCTAAATCTAAATATAAACCTGAAATATTCTGAAAATATTTCAGGAGTGTGGGTTGTTTCTGTCACATTTGTATCTCATCCTTGCTTCAAGCATGTCAGAGTGGCTTATTGTTAACTTTCTCAAATGTCAACCTGTGATCTTCGTTTGAATTCATGTCTTCCCAGTCAAACACAATATCCCCCACATTGCGTTGTTAGTAGGTACAGTACTTATTGACCACAAAGTAGCTATAGAACATCCTTATACTAATAGCCAAGTTGCCCCCTCCGTGCGGATACTTAAATCAGCACGGAGGGGGCAGCTGGGGGGCCGAAGGAGGTTTGTGCACACGTGGGCCAGTCCCCACGTGTGCACAAAAATAAAAAAAGTTAAAAAAAAAATCGGGGGGATGTTAAAATCCCCCCGAAAGTGCAAGAGCGTCTCCTGCGCGTGCGCAGGAGATGCTCTGCTAACGCCGCCGCCGCCTACGCTGCTGCCTCCTCCTCGGAGCCAGCCGGC
>NW_015169174.1:1696073-1738386 GCF_001447785.1 Gekko japonicus
GGGGGGAAGACCGGCCTGGGGGGGTGGGGGCGGACACCGGCCTCGCCGCCGCCGCCTCGGGGAGATCGAGGGGTGAGGGGTGGAGGGAGTCCGGAGGCCAGGTCTACCACCGTAGTGGGAATGGGTCAGTAGACCTGGCCTCCAGACTCCGGAGGCCAGGTCTACCACTGTTGTAGGAAGGTGTGGGTAGACCTGGACTTCGGAGGCTAGGTCTACCACTGTAGTGGGAAGGGGTGGGTAGACCTGGCCTCTGGAGGGGGGGCGCTCCAGGGCAGGGGGGTAATTGAGCCAGGGGGTGGACGGGGGTGGAGGAGATGGGAGAACCGGCGGGATGGGGGGGGACTTACCTCCTCCTGCTGCTTCCTCCTCTTCCTCATAGTTGTGGAGTTCCCCCTCTCCCGCGAGTATCGCGGGTCCCCCCCTTGTAGACTCTAATGAACAAATGAGCATGCTAGTCCTTTATTGGTACAGTGATTTTATTTGTTTGTTCTTAGGCATCAGTTTACAAGATCTGCAGAGAAATGTATGATGATGGAACTGATGAGCCTTTCCATAGTCAGCCAGACCTAATTGGAGACAAGTATGTATACCCTTGACAGTGGCAAGATCTGAATCATTGCATTTGTGTTGTATCAGCTATATGCCTTCTATAGTCCCAGGAATGCATAAACAAAGTTCAGAGCAACTAGAAAAGGCGGAGACTATCAAAAGAATTCTTCAGTGGCTTGCTGATTACATATAGTACACACTGGTTTTGTTATGGGGTTGGCATTTCCCTTTAAACCCTGATCCTAACTAACTTCTTAGTAACTTGTACAAGCATCAAGATTTTGCAGATTTCGTTCAGTTTTTCCTGTGACTCAAACAATGTTCAAGTGGTAAGAAAATTGACACCTGTCACACTTTGTAAAAAGAACACAGGCATGTTTTTTAATGTCACCTGATTTTTAAAAGGAGAACAGTAGTCACTTGCTCTGGATCTGCTAGGTCTCCTGTGCATTTTGGGGAGCAGAAAAGAGAATCCAAAGCCATTGACTGTCCTTTCTCAGCCAAGTCTCTCAGAATATCACTATCAAGAAATGACACTTTCCCACTTGCTGATAGTTTCAGGTGGTCAGCCGTGTTGGTCTGAAGTAGTAGAAAAAATTTAAAGTCCAGTGGCACCTTTAAGACCAACAAAGGTTTATTCACGGTAGGAGTTTTCATGTGCACGCAAAGTCTTCAGACCAACAAAATCCTTGGTTCAGGCCTCGAATGTGGCCTAGTGTGAATTCCCAGAGATAAAAAGAGACTCTGCTAGCAAAGCAAGCTGGCTTTTTTATTCTTAGATAACATACAGCTGTGCAGTGCAGTTGAATGCCTAGTATCAACTTCCAATTAATATTTTCCAGCCAGTTGAGGTCTGTGGGTTTCACCTGTGGGAAAGGAGCTGAGACAATCTGCAGTAAGTTTTGATTCCTTTCATTGTGGTCAAGTCACCTTATAGGTCATTTGCCCAGCAAAGGGGAATTACATCACCATTAAGGGTTCCTATTGGTTCTTCAGGCCTGAGACCACATTGGACCCTCACCCATAAAGAGCTTAGGTTTTCACTTTAGTGTTAGCCTGATGTGACTGTGTGCTACCATACCATGCAGTTGCTGTTCTCCTCCTGGCATCCATTTTGATTGCTTGATCGAGAGGGCCAAACTGCTTGCTGGCCCTGGCTGTGGGGAGAGAGAGAGAGAGAGAGAGAGCGCCGCCTTGATGCTGAGAGCCTTCAGCCTGAGGTGGATTAACATCTGCTAACTTGGAAACATGCTATTACTGTGTTAATGTTTTAATTCTTAGGTTTCTTGTTTTTCCTCACAGTCTTGTTCTTTTAAAAATATCTTTGCACCTTAATAAAAATAAGTACATTTTATTTGCTTGTAGTTTTTGCCTTCAGTTGACCTCAGTCTAATTCCAGTGTTCTAGATCCAGTGACCACCAACCAGATAACTTGTTGGAAACTCATTCTGCAGGTCTACCCTGCAGGGTCAACTTTCTGGTTAATTCCAGGGAAGGAAGGCTAGGAGCTTGCCCTTTTGCTTCTAAGCTAAGGGCTGGTGGTAGCCTACCAGACTACTGTGTCGGTAGCCACACCCTAGGGAATTTTAGTTTTGTTGTGCTGCAGCCCTTCCACCAAAAGGTCCTTAGCATGGGCTGGACTGGGGACCTTTGACAAAAGGTTTAGTCCCTCACCAGCCATAATCAGGGAAACTGTAAATCCAGTCTTCTGATTGAAAGAAGAAAGTACCTGACAGTGCATTTGTCCAGCCATGGTATATTGCTCACTGCATGCAGTGTCCAAAACCATGCCGAACAGCATGGGGTGGAATAATCATACCATTGGTCAGAATTAGCCATGAAGGCCAGAGAAGAAGCTATGTAAGATGAGGTAATGAAAGAAAAAAGACTGTCTATATGACATAATTCCTTTCTAATCTGGAGGCTTCATTTTCACTGTTTAATATTCTAATATTTATGTCACTTTCTAATATCTGTATTTAAAGCAGTCCTGTGACTTGCTAACATTCTCAGTTTTAAAATAGTAAAACAAACATGAGTTTATTTAGGCTATGACTGAGCAGGGATTTGAACACAAGACTGTCAGGACAAACTGCAATATACTTTTCCAATGAAAGTGGGCTGTTTCTTGCTTTCTGGGCTGTCTCACAAATGTGTTCTGTGCTGACATAGAGACACTTTTGACCCTTTTCAAGAAACTTTTAACTATCTGCATTTCTCCTTGCCCAGTTCTTGTTAGAACACTGCATTTGTTCAGGGAACTGTAATCAACATTCAGCTTAGTTGGATGTATCCCATTACTTTTGGTTATCTGTGGGATTTCTTATCAAGTGTTCATAATAATATAGTGCAGCAAGTGTTAGAGTGCTTTACTTCTGAAGCAAAGATCTGTACTGCAGATTATGTTCATCTTCAATCTTCTGTGTAGTTCCATATTGGGACTGAACTTGCACAGGCCAGCCACCCAGAGGCTCTCTTACAGCTATTCTGGTATTTAACACTCCAAGGGGAGCCTCTCCCCTGCAGAGTTCATTAGTGGCCATCTTCTTGCCTAACGGTCATATGCTCTACAGGGAGGAGCCGCCCTTTTTCCTCAGTCCTTTCTTTGCTGCCACATTGTGAGAATGTGCTCTCTTCAGCTCTGGTTGTTGTGAGTTTCCTTGGCTTCCTGAAGACTCTCCCCACTTTGGAAAATGTCACAGAAAGCTTTGTTTAAAAAATGTACCCAGTGCAGTACGACCTGTTTGGATGAATGCCTTCTCTGCCTTTTCTACTTGGGTGAGGCTCATAATACAGCCACGTGCAATATTTTCCTCCACTTTACCCCAAAAGCCCACTCAGACCGAGAAGCATGCTTAAAGACAGGCTTATGGGAGAAAGTGCTCTCTTGCTTTAATAGCCCAGCAGCAAAGACAGCTGCCCTAGCAGAACACAGTCAATCCTTGCCTTTGAAGTCACTGGTTAGAACCAACCAACTTGCGAACCTGCCATCGAGTGTCTTGGTTTCATGTGTTCCAGAGACAGAACCGAAGTGTTGGGTCTGATCGCCTGCCCATGGCTTCAGCACTCATACTAAGAGGGCATGCTTGGCTGTGCTCTATAGCTCTCCCTCCCGACACCCAGCAGAAGGTGGAAGACCTCCCTTTTGGGGGAACGACACTTTTTGCTTTGTTGACCAATGATCTTTTATCCCAATTCAAGAAGAACAAGCAAACAGCCTCGGCAGATATATAGATTCCACCAGTTGTAGTCACCATACTCCCGGTACTCACACCAGCAGCCTGGCTCATCACAGTATCCTACACAGCAGCCCTTTTCAGGATCTGTGGCACAGGGCAGGCGCAGGTCCAATAATAGAGCCAGACGTTTGGGCTTACAACATCAGCCACTTCCTAAAGAGTCACAACAGGCTCCAAAAGGTTCTTTCTGACCAGGGCCTGTAATAGACCAGCCACCTACCGTCTTTAAAGACAAGGTTGGCTGCTTCTAGTGACAAATGACGGAAGGTCACTCATGACACTTGGGTTTTGTCAATTGTTAGTTTGGGTTATAGATTAGAGTTTTGGCACTGGCCACACTTCCAACACCCTGATCAGGCTCTGAATAATTCTATGCCTGAATTGGAACAGGAACTATTATCCCTTATCCAAAAGGGGACAGTACAAAGGGTTCCTGACTTGGACCCTGTAACAGGTTTCTATTCATGTTTTTTCCTGGTACCCAAGAAAGATGGAGGCCTTAGGCTAATCCTGGATCTGAGAGATCTGAATTATTTAATGCCAAGTTCACTATCAGTATGATGAAACCTGAGTATTCTTACAAGAAACATCACAAATGCAAAGAAACAATCACAATAGTACAGAGAAGTAAAGTCCCATAAATTTCAATGTGTCTCACTCCTGTTGTATTATAATTTCATTAGTCCAACTTGACATGCATTCATCATGGAGTGGACTCATATAGTTCCAGAAGGATCCAAATAATCTTGAAATCCATAAGCGATGCATAGCCCGGATGCAGGCTGCTCTGTTTTGAATAATTCTTTTTCAAATCCAAAAGGCCATAGTGGGACTAAATGCAAATTCAAGGCATACACAGATGAGGATAAACAAACAATATGTATAAATTGTATAGATACAAAAATACAGAGAAACTCACCCCAATCTCAGTAGTAACACATGCAGAAATCAGTTTACTCAATCATAAAGGAGCAGGTACTGATAGAAGATACATTCCAAATCAGATGGACAGGCACTCTATTTTGTACCTTCCTGCCATCCCCAAAATCTGAGAGGAACACACGTGATGTATCCTTCTGGCCCAGACCAATCTGGTTTCAGGTCCTCCTATCATTGTCCAAGGGCCTCTACGTACACCTTCCCTTAGCTGCAGACCTACTACGCAGGGGTCCTATGGTCCACCACGAGGTGCGCAGGCTCAAGTTGCCAGCTTGGTTGCTGAATGATCCCAGTTTGGTTTCTCCAACCGGGTAGCTGATGTCCTCCTTATTGCCCATAGACCTTTTACTAGGAGGTCTTATATGAGTAAATGGATCCATTTTTCTGATTGGGCCAGGACACAGGTTTCTTCCCATAAGGTACATTTAGCTGCTATATCTGCCTACCATGCCAAGATCCAGGACAGGATGCTGTTTTCTCATCCAGCATCCAAGAGTTCTTTGAAGGAGTTCATTTTTTTTCCTCCATGCCCACCTAAAGTGCTGCGGTGGTCCTTGTCAGTGGTGTCTTCCAACTCATGTTAGCCCTATTCGAACCACTGGATTCTTGTGGCTTGCAACTTTTGTCTTTCAAGGTTGCGTTTTTGGTGGCAATCACATCAGCCAGGAGGAGGGCTTTGAGGGCTGACCATCTGTATATTAAGTTCTAGGCTAGCCATGTAGTTCTGAGACGCAGTTTACATCTTTTTTAATCTAAGGTCGTCTCTAGTTTCCACCTTACTCAGGACATCGTCCTTGCAGTCTGGTACACATTGGTAGATTTCAAGGATGCATATTTCCGTATCTTTCAGCAACCTGAGAAATTGTTTTCAGTCATGAGCCAGAACAATGGTTTCCAGTACCTTAGCTTCTCCATGACATCACTAGTTAGTTTTTACCAATTGTATGGCAATCATTGCAGTTTATGTCCATCACGTTCGGATCACAGTGTTCCCACAGAAGACTTGCTTCTTGGCAGGCTGCTCATAGAGATCCTGTCTGGGATTTCTGCATTCGCCGTAAGAACTCTCACTTTGATATCATTCAGCACATCCAATTGATCGGAGTTCTTGATTTCACTCACAAGACTGTCAGTACAGTAAATCCAAAGGCAAACCACTTTCCTTGTTGCAGGTGTCACACACTTAAGATAACTTTATAAAAAGTGCAGAAGAGCTAAATGAGAAGTTGTTCAGCCTGCTCTTGAGGGAGTGAGCTTAGTTGGTTGTGGGCAGATCCTAGATGAGAGCCTTCATGAATAACCATAAGCAGCTTGTTTTAACTATCTGCCTACTGAGCTTTCTGGAGGAAGGCAGTAAGCTCACTGAGGTAGGATGAGCAGAACCTTCATCAGCTCTTACTAAGGTGGCAGCAAAACTCTGCAGGTTTCCTAGAGTTTTGTTCCACACAAATATTCAAAGGAACTCTGATCTCAGTGGAGTTTAAAGAAATAAAGAAGGAAGGGGTTTTCTTCAGTACTTCATTGTTTATATTGCCATATTCAATTTCATATCGCTCTGAGCCAGTTCATGCAACTCAGGAATCTTATAGTAGCTGTTTTAAATTGAGCTTTGTAGGAACTGCTACTCTGCTCAGCAAGTGATTTGCTCATTAAGAAACATAGTATTTTCATGCTTGTGCCAAAAATGGGGGGGGGGGGGGTCTTGCAGCGTTAGGAAAATAAAAGTTTTCACATCTTGAGGGCCTGTAGACAAATCACTAGTCATGGGTTCTCCTATCTCTTCTCCCCTCCTCCAGTTTGGATGAACTGGTCGTCACTTGAGCTAGAAAGGCAAGTATTCATTGAAGAGTACAGAGGGGCAAGGAATGAGTCTTTTCAGAATCTTGTTTCATATAAAATGGAATATCCAAGTCAAGTACAACTAGCTCTGTAAAATATGCTATGTGACTCCTAGATGTGTTTTTCATGAGTAATTTAAGTCAAGGGTAAACCAGGTGAAAGGCTCCATGCTTTTCTTAAGGGGGCAAATCCACATTTACACAGCACATGAAACTTGTAGGCATCCATAGACATTGCAAATATGTAAGTTTACTTCCCCTTACCTCTTGAAAAAGGTGTACTATGCTCCCACCTGGATACACAAGACAAGCCTGATCTCGCCAGATCTTGGAAGCTAAGCAGGGTTGACTCTGGCAAGTACTTGGATGGGAGACCTCTTTGGAATACTAGCAGTTGGGAGGCAGGGGCAGGCTTTATTCAGCCACCTCTCTGAATATCCGCCAGGCCCCTAGAAGGGGTCAGTCACCAGAGGTCGCCATGACTTCCAGGTGCGCACATACATATGAAAAAGATAAAGGTGTATTAAGTATATTCTAACACTTAAGTTTTTAGAATGGTATGGTGTTGAAGAAGCAAATCATTCCATTTCCAAGCTGAAGAGCCAGCGCTGTCTGAAGACGTTCTCCATGGTCATGTGGCCGGCATGACTAAACACCTGTGGTAGTAATTCGTCTCCAAGTTGTATTTCTTCAAGGAAGAACTTCTAAGCTGCTTCAGGATCTTTTTGAGCAGTGGAAGTCCCACAAGCCTTACAAAGACTAACAGCTTGATAAAAATATTGATTCAAAACAGGCCTGTTGTGTAATATGAGCCTTGATGTCTTCATGCTCTGAGGGACTTACCTTCAGCTGTTAAAGAGAATGTTTTTACTCGGTCCCTTTAAGACTGTATGCAGCAGGGTTTAAGTCTTTCAATGTAATTATGTAGTTTGTACTTCGTTTGCCCTTTACATGGTAGCTTATCTTATGTCACTATAAATATTTTTGTAGAAAATAGATTTTGTCTATATTGTTCAGTGTTGCTTTTGTATGTTTGGTCATACCTAAATCACAGGCATTTGTTAGCTTGAAATTATACTAGTAGTCTTGTTTTTAAGGATACGTAGCTTAAATGTGCACGTTGCAATTATGTGACATCACCTATTGTTTCTTCCTCCCTTACAACATTTCTATGGCTTAACTGTTCTGTAGATATAGTCTTTGGGTTTCCATCATTTACTAAATGTATGTAATCTGTATGATTTTGATTTTGCTTTCTGTGGGTTTAACTGACCATCTCTTTTCTTCTCCTTTCAGACTGGTAGGTGGCTTGCTGTCCCTCAGCCCAGATTACTGCTTTGTCCTGGAAGATGAAAGTGGCATCTGTGGCTATGCACTGGGAACTGTCGATGTAACTCCTTTCATTAAAAAATGCAAAATGGCCTGGATTCCTTTCATGCAGGAGAAATACAGCAAGCCAAGCGGTGACAAGGAACTATCGGAGGCAGAGGTTAGCCATGCTAATGTATGCTTGAGTTGTTAAAGCATTGTGTGTATGTGTAGGCTTCCTTCTCCTAATGCTAAAGATATGGAAAGGTGAGAACAATTTCAATAGCAAAACCTCAGATATAACATTTATAGTATGCAGACCTAGAAGTCTGTAGAACTAGTTTTCCTCTGGAGATCTCAGTTTACCATGATCTGTGAATTTGATAGGGTTTGTGTTAAATTTGTTAAGTATCATCTTTATGAAATTGAGTATAATTGCGTGTTATTGTATCAGACAATTCACTTACCTGTACTGTAATTAAGGGTGCTCCTTGACTGCATGTTGTTATGGTCAGGCATTAAATTATAGAATTTAATCTCCCATATAGAATGTAGGGCATTCATCACATTTCAGGCTCTCTGGCCTATAACATGCATACACACTGACTAACTCATTTGTGCAAATAGCTTCAAAATGTTGATGAGTGTCTGCAAAATATCTGATAATGATGTTCAGAGAGGCTAGATAACTGTTCTTGGATCCCAAGCCCAACTCTCAGAGAGTGATTAATCACGGAGAATGATTAAAATGTGGAATTTGCTGCCAGAGGATGCAGTGATAGCCATAGGAATAAACAGCTTTAAAAGGGGAGTAGATGGTTTATTGAGTATCAGTGGCTACTAGCCATGACTGAGGGGAAGCAACATCAGGAGAAAGCCTTGGCCTCTGTGCTCTGTTGTTGGCCATCCAGAGGAAC
The DNA here is from genome assembly GCF_001447785.1 of Gekko japonicus. Classification (NCBI taxonomy): domain Eukaryota; kingdom Metazoa; phylum Chordata; class Lepidosauria; order Squamata; family Gekkonidae; genus Gekko; species Gekko japonicus. The sequence goes on from NW_015169174.1 coordinate 1,704,864, forward strand.
TGGTTGGCCACTGTGTGAAGCAGGTTGCTGGACTAGATGGACCATTGGTCTGAACCACCAGGGCTCTTCTTATGTTCTTAAGTTCTCCCTGCCAACAGGCTCCTTCTCCTCCACTGCACAAACATGCTGATATTTGGATGTAGGACTGTGTATGTAGCGTGGCATGGGAAGCATTATTTTAGAAAAATTGCTAGTTATTTGTGCTGTTGCTGAGCAGAGTATCTTGCATGTTGTTCCCAGTTACCTTTGATATCTTCAGTTACTTCTACACATAGAAGAAATTCTTCTTGGACTAAATAGCTTTAATGTTTTTGGAATAAAAACCATCTCATTAAATCATTTTGTATCCCAACTAAAACCTGGTTCTTATGTTTAGAGCTCTGTGTGTAGACCAGGGATAGGCACCATGTTTATTAGCTTTCTCCAGCTAAGGCTGCTTGTCTTGAAAAATGTGGTGTGTCTCCCCCCCCCTCCACTCACACTGTAGTGTAACATGCCCCCTTAAATACTGTTGCTGGGAGTCCCCTGTTCCCCAGGAGCAGCATTGGGTTTCAGCAGCCGGGAAAGGTGAAAAAGTCACATTCTGCAGGCACAAATCATTCTGGCCATGGAAACACTGCAGTCCAAGACATAGTTCCCTCTAAGCTGAGTTGGTGTGAGCTAGCTCACAGATTTTTAGCCTCCGGCTCACACATTTTTGTCTTAGCTCAGTAAGGATGGCTCCAGAGCAGACTAATTTATGCAGCAGCCAAATCGCTCGCTCACAACTTTAATGCCAGTAGCTCACAAAGTAGAATTTTTGCTCACAAGACTCCACAGCTTAGAGGGAACATTCGTCCAAGGTAATGTCTCGCTGACAGGTGCTGCTTGCCGGTCCAGGGCAAGTGAACAAGGTATTGGCAGTGGAGTAGAAGGCAGCAGCACATCTCCTCTTGCCCCCAGCCACATGTCAGGGCTAGGTATTCTGCAGCCTTGGTGGGCTGCCATTTATTGGGTGGATCCTTGCTGGTATAGGCATAGGGAGTCTCGAGCCAGCTGGTTCTGCACACTTCCCAGTAGGCCCCAGCGTGTAAAAATCCATGTCAGCAGCTTGCCCTCCTCTCTCGTTGCTGAAGCTTAGCAAGGATTACCCATGCTCTGCTTCATTGTTGTTCTTTACCTCTTCTTTATACGTGTTTTTGTTCTGGGGCTGTCTTTCTCTTTGGCTGCTTGAGTCACTGGGGGGGGGGGGTGTAAATTGGTTTTTGATTCCTGATGAAGAAAAAGTAATGGTCCATGGGCAGAAACCCTTCTACCCTCAGAAGCCCTGTGCTGGATCCAAGCCGTGGTCGTCATCTCCTCCTCCATCAACCAAGAGGAAGTTGACCCCCAGTAAAACAGGATGTATCTCAGAGTCATGCATTGGACTCAGCCAGCAGCAACAGTTCTGAGACAACACTCTGCCCCATCCTCCAGCTCAGGGGCCTGCCTCAGACCCAGTTGCTATGATCAAGAACATGGGTTGACATGTCATTGTTTGGCACATGTGCTGGGGGTTGCTGATCACTGCTACAGAAACCTGGCTTTCTACATTGCGGGGCTCTTTTATTTGGATATAATAAACTAAGATCTCTGGTAGAAATTAAGGTTGTCAGATAGCCTTGCTTTTGAGAAGCTGATGTTAGAAAGAACAATTTCAAAGGGAGGGCCTTCAGTTTTAATCAGTCTAACATGTATACTTGTCTGAGACAGAGATGAAGAGGTGGGGCTGCTCTTTGAGGTGAAGCTCATAGAATTTATTGCATTTAGCTAATTTAGTCTCTTGTTTGGGGATTGATGTGAAAATCTAATCATGTGATCAGTGTAGCCCAAGTCCATACAAATGAACTTCTGCAAGTGCATAGCATGTTTCCAACATGATCACTATTATGATACTGAAAGATTGTTATGATTGTGTATATTCTAGAAAATTATGTTGAGTTTCCATGAGGAGCAAGAAGTGCTTCCAGAAACATTCCTTGCCAACTTCCCATCATTGATAAAGATTGACATTCATAAAAAGGTGACTGATCCAAGTGTAGCTAAAAGCATGATGGCCTGCCTACTCTCTTCCCTCAAGGCAAATGGTGAGTTTCTGACAAGTTAACAGTTCTGGCTATTGGGCTGTTAAAAGCAATTACAACATTCTGTACCTTGGTGCAAACTTCAATTCCACCGCTGACCAGTGTAGGCGAGAGTTTCAGGTAATTGTGTAAGAAGGATGTTCAAACCCTGCTCCTGCATTTCTGCAAATATTTACACGTCTTCCATTTGGCAGAAGATCACCAGAAAGGGGCCACTTTATTGATGGTGTTGTTGCCAAGGAAGTCCAGTGTGTCCTAATCTTTTTTTGTTCCTTGGGAAATCCAATTCAACTGCTTCCTGTTTGAGAGCCTTTGGTTTCTCAAGCATGCATGGTACTGATAATGTACTTACTAGGGTGGCCAAATCCAACTTTGGATCTCCCAGAATTAAAACTGATCTCCAGATGACAGAGATCAGTTCTCCTGGAGAAAATGTCTGCTTTGGAGTGTAAAGTATATAAAATTATAATTTGTTGACGTCCCTCCACTCCCCAAACCCCAGACTCTACACCCACATTTTCCAGGACTATCCCAACTTGGAGTTGGCAATCCTGTGTGTATTTGATGTATATTTGTAGGTCAGTTTTGTATATATGGTTTGGTAATGACTATATGACAGACGTTCAAGTTTATCTTTAACTACTGCAAGAATCTTTTGGGTTTAGTAAACAGGTATTTTAGAAATAATTGCAATAGGTTTATTTGTGCATCATGTTCCTGATTCAGAAGCATAGATTATACCTTTGAGCATAATAATTCAGACTCATTATTGCCCATCACAAGCACAGTTGGCTTAACTATGCATTATCTCATGCAGGGTTACTGCTTTTGAGTATGTACATGCAACAATAGTGTCATAATTGCCTGTTGTAGGTGACTATTACTAGGAGGTCTGTACATTAGAAGCGGAAAATGATTAATATTTGCAGCATCTGTTTATTTCCTGTTGCCAGGGGATAACAAGAATTTAGATAGCCCTCATGACCTGTTCCTTTAAATCTCAGACAACTGTGTAGTTGAGCATGTGCCCCTATATGGCTGGGAAAGGCTGGCATCTGCAATTCAGTCTGGGACACAGAATACCAAGCAGCTGGTTCTTAATGGGGTTCTCTCCGTTTTGGCACGTGGCTAATCTGTTTGGAACTGATGGGATTACCTACATTTTGGAGTTATGCCTAGACCGTTATTCTTGGGTTCCTAGTCAGAGTGATAATTGATTTTCCTCAGGTACCTGAAGTGCTGGGCCTTCTGCATCGCAGCATAATGGGCTTCGAGATCAGTGGCAGTGGGTACTGACTGGGATGATGGCATACACAAGAAGATTAAAGTACCCTCCAAGGGAGAGGTCATTGATCAGTTATAAATATAGTCTTTACTCTTGACCATGGGTCTATCCAGAAATGGACTGCAATGAGACTAGAAAAGTGAGAGAAATCTGATTACATAGTTTCAGCTTTATTACAGTAACTTCTCTCTGCTTTCTCCCATTCCCCCAATATTTCTTTTCTTCTTCAGGCTCTCGTGGGGCTTTCTGTGAAGTGAGACCAGATGATAAAAGAATTCTGGAATTTTACAGCAAACTTGGATGCTTTGAAATAGCAAAGATGGAAGGATTTCCTAAGGATGCCATTATCCTTGGAAGAAGTTTGTAAGGAGCTTGGTCAATGAGTATTTGATTCTTTAGATTCCTAACTGCTGGAGAGTGGTGAGCTGAGTTTTACCTTTTTGTCTGTCCATACAAAGGCAGCAGTCAGCTGGCCTGACAGCTTTGTGAAAATTCACCCATTACCTCTCCAAGATGCTGCTGAAAACACTGTTTGGAAAAACAGATACTGGTCATCCTCATTTCCTGGTCTTAAGCAGAGTGCCAAGGAATACTGCATATGATGTTGCCTTGGGGAAGAGACCCACAAATTCCTTAAAGTACTGATGGCAGTTCCGTGCATCTACCTATGTAGTCAGCTGAATGGCTACCTTATCCAGAAAGTCTGAACATGAAATGCCCCTTCTCCCATGTCATAAAGTGGCATTCATCCTGTGAGAAGAAAGGAAGGTGGCTGTGAAAGATCAATATTGACAGTTTTGAGTTTTGTCTTCTGTCCAGCTTGCTGATAGGGGAGAAATGGCCATTGCCTCTAAAGAATATTGGCCACACTTCGTGGGGATAAACTGCATTTTTCTGTGGTGAAGTCACTCAGTGGCAGAAGTGTAAATTTCAGTGTGTAAATATATATAAACGGTATGCTGACACTTTGTGTTTAGTTGTTTTGTAATTCTTTTGCTTTTCAAAGCAAAGTGATGTTTTGAGACAGCACTTTTGAATAATGTCAAACCACAAGAGAGGCTGAAGCTAATTCCACTACTGGCCTTTTCTGCTGTGCCTCATGCTCTTCAGTAGAAATGTCTTGGGGGGGGGGGGGAGAATGCTGGTCTAGAAAGGTTATTTCTTTAGAAGACAAGTTGTCAAAAGATGCAGTAGATGCTGCCTCCTGCTAGAGAAACGCTGGTTGGAAGGTGATCCAGTGAGATCATTACTGCCACAGCCAGCCATTTGCCCACCCGCACTGTGTGAAACAGCTGTGTGCTGTCATTTACAGCTTCTATCCTGAGTGATTCTGTCAGTCTGCATAAATCAGGGTCTTCAAGTCACGCACATTTGTGTCAGACTTCTTTGTGGACAAAAAGCACATTTTACGCATTATTTAAGTAGTTGCCTAATTTTAATATACCACCTGTTTCAAGTGTTTGAGGTTTTTACCAAAATCCAACAGGTGGTATCTGCATGGCTAGGAATTGTAGTAGGGAGGTAGCTGCCCCAGTTGGGAGAGTTGTTGTTGTTCCATTTGAATGCCTTGTTCCCAGGAGGCAGTCAGCCAACATCACACCTCATTTCCCTCATCTGCTACAATCAATTATTTTGGCTTCTTTTGCAAATATGCCCTTTGAGAAAAGATGGAGTTTAGTGGATCTTCACTTTTCTAATAGCCCTCCATCTACGGAAGAAGTTTTCTACACTTTTTCTAATGGCATTTGACTACTGTAATGTAGTTTGAAGCCTTTACAAGATGCCGATGATTGGGCTTGGTGGTTGTTACTCGCAGGTTTTTTTATTTTTCACTAAGTGAACAGTTTTAATAGCAAAATATTTAAGCTGCAGCAAGTACATTTCACTTGGGAAACAAGGCACTGAGCTATGATAGATCTTGTGTAATTCCAAGCTAGCTGTCATGAGTTCTGTATGGCTTTGAGTATATGCTGAGCAGCTAGCCACTTGGTTTAGTTTTTAATTAGATACCAGAGAGAACATACTCTGGATTTATGGCATTAAATATTGGGGGGGGGGATCTTTTTATACAGTTAACACAATCTCTCTCAAGAATTTATCACTGTTAAGCTGATTGTGTTGATAGGCTTGAAAGTCTGGGTCAGTCCCTTGCTCTGGGGTTGTAAAGCAATGCGCTGACACAGCTTTCGTGGTTATCAGTTTTCATTGCATACACAGTTGGAATGCCACTTTCAGGACTGTCTGTAGACCTACTGTATCTGTAGCAGAACGGACTGTGTAAAATTGTATTTGAAGACCATGTGAGAAATAGAATAAATTGCAAAGTGAATGTAAAGGCATGTCTTTGTATTACTGGATTAGGAAAGTGGGTAGAAAAGAAAATTCATGTTGTACTCCTGCTGATTTTGTTCCATTGCAAAAGTGGGTTGTTTGTGAAGGCTCCAGAATATCTTATAATGCTAGGGCTTTATGTGTTTGTATTTCTACTGTTTCCATATAGTCACTATTGATTCTCTCAGGAACATTCCATACCAGGCATATTGAAGAAATTTCTACCTTAGAGGTAACTGGAGTTTCTGTCCCCAAAGTACACTGCTCTGGTGTTGAAGAGATTGAGTTCATATTCCTTATGGGCACTGAGGGTTTTTTCTTGTTTAGCTAAGCACAGCAAAGTTTTATATGCCCCATCTTGTGACAATGGAAGCACCTTTTCTCCTCAGCAGCCCCTCTGAACTGCTGCTTAAACTTGTTTGGGCCCATCTTTGTTTTTCCCTTCTTCCTGAGGTAAAAATTTGGTCTCCTGTTTCTCCCTCTAATGAATCCATATGATTTCAGCAGCTTTAGCTACTTTTCTGGGTTGTTACTCTTTGAACCACCTATATATACAAATTATCATCTGATAGAACTGTTACAGCCCAATTACATTAATTACATCAGCTTGCTTCTTTCCAACCACCAGTTTAACATGTGGTCAAGCCTGCATCCTAACTGATAACATGCCCTCATGCTTCTTTTTTAGACCTCAGGGTTCTTTCCTGCTGTTCTTAGCACTTAAGACAAATTTCTACATTGTTTTAAGGAATTAATTGTCTTGAGACTCCTCCGGTCTGAATATATGTCCCCTAAGTCTGCACAGATTTTGGATCTTACATATATCACTCTATCCATCAGTCACATTCAAGTCTTTACAGATCTTCACAAAACTAATGAAGGAGTGTACATTATCCCCAATGTAGTATCTGAGGAATTTCTTCAGATCCGGTTGAGGTACCTGAAAACCTAAATTATTGTGTACAAGTTCTACTCTTAACTGAAGTTCTCCCATCTTCAATTCTATAAGTCTATATCATATTGTCATTGAGCTCTCTGCTCTTTAAAGTCCTATGGAATTTAAAGTGTCATGCACAGCATGAAGAATAGAACAATTAGCTGCTGATCCGTGAATGGTACTCCAGTCCTTTTTAAACACAAACTGAGCAATGTATGGCATATATAGATCAAAGTGATCAAGAGACCCAAAACATAATTGATCACTGAGCTAATAACCTTTTAGGCCACAATTTTTCTGACTGCTCCTACCATGCAATGAGTAGTATAAGGAACACCAGTGCAGTAACTTGACAACAAGAGAAGAACTTGCTGCAGTTAGTCCATTTTAACTGGGCACCTACTTCTAATGTAGACTATTTGAGCACATGTATTGACTCTGAAGGCAACGGCAGCTGTCTAGGTTTGCATACTATGACTCTGTCTAGCACATTTTAGCCCATAGCACTATTTCACCCTGCTTTGTTATCTTTATATGCTTCCTGTTTACAGACCTTTGCTGTGTATGTATGCGCATGTTGTCACAACAGTGACCCATGGTCCTCTTTGAAAGGAATCTTAATATTGGGGTTTCCAGTGCCAAGAATAATCTATAGGCAGCTGGTACTAGAAGAAAAATGGTCTGAAAAGATTACTCATTTGTTTCTTGCCTTGAGGAATAATTCATTATGTTTCAGGTTTCTTAGTGAGCAGCAAAGGAACACGTTTATAGTGGCATCTAGTTAGAAATAAAGTCTTCTGTGAACCTGTTTTATTTTGTGTTCAAAAGAACCTTCCGTAAAAGGCTTTCAGAGAAAAGCGATAGTTAGGAAAGTCATAAATAAATGTTTAAATGTAATGATATGGAAATGTAATACAACAGCTGTACTATGTAATATCTTCCCACATCACTCAAGGCAAAATGATGTACCCTAGAAGAACAAGATGGATTTGTTGGATAGAACACAACTATTCCAGATGTTGAGCTGGACAGGAAAAGGCTTTTGAATAGAAAAGGGGTGGTCCGAGCAAAAAAAAAGAACTTCAGGCTACAATGGCCCTTTATTCCAGCTCTGGATAGATTCAAGACTTTATAGAACAGCATGTGCTAGTTAGTAGGATGCCAGTCCTAATTTAAGCCAGTTGAGTCTTCCCTATGAAGGAATGGTCCTGAAAATAATACAAATGATGGTGTAACAGTAAGTATGTTTTGAAGCAGTCTGTTAATCTGGGTTTTATAGTGGTCAGAAATGATTATACCCCTACCCTCAATGTCCAAAGTCTATAATAAGACATTCTATTAGGGAAATCTGTGTAACACAAATGGAACCAGTTTCAAAATCTGAAGAGTAACAGTGTAAGCAAGAAAATCTGGAACAGACGATTAGTTTTCAAATTTTATGGTAGAAACTGCATTCCCACTTTTTGGTGCCCCCCCCCCCCCAACCGTGAGGGCTAGAAATAAACTTTTGGTGCTTTGAAACTAAGTGGCCTTATGTTTTCTGGGCCAGATCCCGCTTTATGGATCTGACAATGTAGCATTCAGATGACATATATCCAAAGCTACAAAAAGCAGAAACAGCAGGCAGAGTAATTATTGTGGATGGCCAGGAACCCCAGCCTACCATTGTAATAGTCACCACCATTCTGCTGTTCATATTTTGGGGTATATATACACACCTCACCTTTGATGATGTTGCTTCATGTTCCTAGTCTAGTGAGCTCTGGTTCATGGAAGTTTATGCCACACTAATTTTCTTAGTCTTTAAGGTGCTGCAAAGCTTTGTTGACTGTAGCAGACTTAACAGGGCTACCTTTCAGGAATCTGCTTTATATGGATGATTTTTTTTCCTTATAATTTCAGCTGTCGGAGGCCAAATTTCTGGCTGTAGGGATTTACCTTTCCAAAAATCCCTCAGGGCCCATAAAGGAAAGCATGTGTATATTCATCTCTTGTTTCAAAAAGAAGTTGTGGGATTATGGCTGACCCAAGAAGAAATCTGGTGAGAATTTGTAGAACAAGCTGCAAGAGCAAAAGGCTTGGAAAGCCCCAAGAGATTCATCAGTGCTGAGCAACTGTAGTTAGGCCTAGATACAACTGCCTGTTTGGCTTATCTTGAGCCATCTGCAACTTCAATTTGAGGGGAAAGTGTCTCTTAGAAGACGTACAAGGGGGAAATCATTAGCACTGTCTCATGAAGAAGTCCGGTATGGCCTGTTCCTTGCCCATGGAAATAGAACAATCATTTTCACTTTAAAGAAGAATAATTATACTCCTACAGAAACAGGACCCACCGGGACATGCAGGGGAGGGGAAATCCCATCGTCTGACAGACCCACCCCCTTTTCCTCCTTTTGCTCTAATTGCCTGTTTTCTCCCGGTCCCCAGCCAACTCCTGCATTTAAAAAACTGCCTCTTTTTTTTTTTTTTTTTGCAATCTTTGAACATATGTAGGTTACTAACTACCCCAGTTTTGCAGAAGTATACTCAGGCCCATGGGAGGATCACTTATTGCTGTTAGATTGCTGGTTTGGTAGTAAGTGTCACTGATTTGAATGGGACTTATTCCTGAGTAAGTATGTCTAGGGTTGCACTGTAACTTGCCTAACATTTATGCAGGTATTTGGGCCCTGTAACTCCTTTTGCTAGTATGCAGTGATGGGGAGGAGCCATACAAGTATGGAAAGAGCCTCAAAGATAACCTGTTCACGCCATACTGTCAAGCATGAAAATCATATTCCTGTGTGCAACCTAATAGACTAAGATTGCATAACTTTCATAACTGTAATGTTTGCTACATACTCTCTTCAAGCAGCAGAAGGGGGTGGGTGGAGGGGTTCTGCAAAGAGGTCAGATGGTTCACTTTCCAGGACATAAATGGCTAGCACTTACATTCCAGTAAAAAAGGGGATAACAAGCCACTCCCAACTGTTGATGAATGTGAACAGAACCAAGACAATTATTCTCTGTAGCGAGTTAAGTATCCCCAATTTCTGTTGAATCAAAGTCTAACAGTATCAAATCTGCATATAAATTCAAATTCAGTGGGGAGAGACACAAGTAATTAGCCATTGTTACAGGTTTATGCAGACTATTCAGATTCATCAACAGGTGACAGTGAGTCCCACCCACTCTGAATGGATCTTGACTCACTTGACTAGATCTTATTTTCATCTGATCTGTGCAGAGAAATTTTAACACTATGACCTGGAAAAGGGAGTCTTCTGGCTCTGTAACAACTCTCCCACTCCCATCCCCTGGGCTCCTTTCCACTATTTGTGGCTTTATGCATGTTCATATAACAAATATTTTTAAAATTTTCTAGCTGGGTGTAATAGTTTATATATCTAACAAAATGTACTCTGGTTTACAAAAGTTTGTAATGGATGCATTCATCTTCAAGGTTCTACAAGAATTATTTGGGCTGAAGCAGGCTGCTGTTCCGAAGGCTTATGCCATACTATACATCGCCCAGAGCCCAGCAGAAGTCAAGATAGGGCAATCAAGAAGTCCAACAAATAATAATAATAATACTATGGTCTCCCATTTGAAATTTCTCTGTGCTGCTATTCAGATTTCCAGTTGTTCCCAGTTTCCTTAGCTTCAGTCTGTAGGTAGCAGCATGCATCATCAACTTTCGTGTCCAGAATTTCTGCATTATCTAAAGTGGTGCAATCAAACAGGAGGAGACATCTAACAAACAATGCAATAGGACTAGGGCCACAAAAATTAGAAACAATGCAGAAGTAGAACATGTCACAAACACTGCAAAAATGGAAGGTTGTAAAAAACAATGCAATAAAGAGTGACGACGCATACAATGAACAGTAGAATAGACTGCAATGCTTTTGTTTATAAGGTGTCCTCCATTTTTTAAAAAATTTGCTGTCAAGTCGCAGCTGACTTATAACAACCATGTAGGGTTCTCAAGGCAAGAGACATTCAGAGGTGGTTTGCCATTGCCTGCCTCCATGTCATGACCCTGGTATTCCTTGGTGGTCTCCCATCCAAATACTAGCCAGGGTCAATGCTGCTTAGCTTCTGAGATCTGACAAGAGCAAGCTATCCAGGTCGTATTACAGCCTTATTCTTGAATTTATTTCTATCCCACTTTTCTCCCCAGTGGGGACCCATCATTCTCCCCTCTTCCATTTTCTCTGTAAGTTAGAGGAGTATGAGAGAATGTGATTAGCCCAAGGTCACCCAGCAAGCTTCTGTGGTAGGGAGGGGGTTTGAACTCAGGTGATCCAGGATCCTATTTCTGTACTCTACCCATTATGCCAAGACAGCTCTCTCTTTCCTTTCTGGAATCCGATGTGTAAGAAATGTTTCTATCTTGGCTTACCTAATACAGTGCGATTTTGAGAAGTGTAATGCCATACAACTGACTGGAATTGCAAACTACTGAGTTAGTAGGCATTTTTTCCCTAATGGGACAGGAAGGAAACTGCCTCACCACAAGGAGGATATGATGTCTGGGAGCTTTGGGATTGCTCCATTCCCAGCACTTGTGAGTTCGACCTTACCATCTTTTAACTTATAACAGAAATCAGCTACCAGGAAAACTCATCAGGATCCCACTGGGCTAATAACCCTCCAGCTTTTACTGCAAAGAAATAAAATACTATAAATATGACATTCACCAAACTGCCCCCTGCCTTCACTTACAGCTGGGAAATCAACCAGGCCTCACCAAAATCCTCCCTCTTCCCAATTCCAATAACCTTTATTGGCATCAAAATTCCTTCTTTTTATGCAAGGCCAATTGATATTTGGAGTTGCCCCCCAGAGCTTGATTAGTTTTTAAATCTTCAGCAGACAGCCAGACCTTCATGTTCATCATCTTATGGCTTTGTCTCCACTGGAAAATAAGGCTAGCAGTGGAGAGGACTGCTAGAACATAACATAAGAGAAACCAATGTTGAATCGGGCCAATGGCCCCATCCAATCCAACACACTGTCACACAGTGGCCAAAAATACCAGGTGCCATCAGGAGGTCCATCAGTGGGGCCAGGACACTAGAAGCCCTCCCACTGTCCGTCCCCCCCAAGCACCAAGAATACAGAGCATCACTTGCCCCAGACAGAGTTTCTATCTACTTTGTAGCTAATAACCACTGATGGACCTCTGCTCCATATGTTTATCAAATTCCATGTGTTAATCACTCTGGGTGGAGAAGTACTTCCTTTTATCTATTCTAACCCGACTGCTCGGCAATTTCATTGAGAAAGGGAGAAAAGTACTTCTTTCCCTTCCTGCTCTATCCCATGCATAATCTTGTAAACCTCGATCATGTCACCCCTCATTCGTCGTTTCTCCAAGCTAAAGAACCCCAAGCGCTTTAACCTTTCTTCAAAGGGCAAGTGTTCCAATCCTTTTTTCATTCTAGTTGCTCTTTTCTGTACTTTTTCTAATGCTATAATATCCTTTTTGAGGTGTGATTTTTAAAGCCATTGAGCTGATGGGCTCCTGAATGCTACTGCGGGACTATGACAGGTGAGTGAATCATCACTGTTTCTAATTCCTGATTCTGAGTGAGGCAGTCTTGATTAACAAGGCAATGCTGCCAAGAATAGGGACAGGATGGTAATGTGCTGGTCCATTTCAAACCACTCTGTAGGCCTGAGCAGCCCCAAAGGTTTGGTCAGGTCATTAATATGTATTAATTAATTAATATGTATTATGTATTGACCATTGATTAATGTATACGGACCACCGTAATCTGCGGTGGCTCAAGTGGTTAAGACGCTGAACTGCAGGCTGTGGAAGGTCAGTAGTTCAGCAGTTCGAGACCCGGGTGCCACATGATGGAGTGAGCTCCCATCTCTAGTTCCAGCTCCTGCCAACCTAGCAGTTCGAAAGCAAGAAACTGCAAGTAGATAAATAGGTACCACTTCAGTGCGAAGGTAACAGCGTTCCGTGCGCCTTGGTGTTTACTCATGCTAGCCACATGACCACGGAAACGTCTTCGGACAGCGCTGGCTCTTCAGCTTTGAAACTGAGATGAGCACCGCAACCCTAGAGTCGGATTCGACTGGCTTTCGAGCAAGGGAACCTTTACCTTTTTTAATCTTCTAAAATAGTGAAGAAAACGGCTGGTTCTTACCTTCTAAGGCCCCTGCCTTCTTCCTGTACTGGCCAGACTGCCAGTTAACATCCTGGTCGCAAGCCTGCTTGCTCCCTGTACACACTTCTGTAGAGATGAATGTGTAGTGACCACACAGGGCTTTTTCAGTGGTCGCACCTAACATTTGTCTAGCACTCACTGTACCGTTGTTTAGGCACCAATGCCAAACTTTTAACTGAAGGTAGATTCAGGTGTTGTTAACTCTTTTATTATGCTAATTTGCTGCTGCCCACAGGCCTTACCAATTGTGTTAATCCAATCTTAGCTATAGTTATTGCTCAACTACTTATGCATCTTGACTCTAATTAGCAGTTCCTGGCAACTAAACCCCCCCCCCCCCCCACCCACCCCCCCCCCCCCCATATGCAATGCTTGAGGAAGTCTGGATCTGAAGAAGTGTACATCTACACATGCTTAGTCACTCAGTTCTCACTTAGAATTTAACTTTGTTGGTCTTAAAGGTGCCACTGGACTCAAATTTATTTCTCACATCTGTTTATTAACTCCTTTATTTGTATGCTAATCCCCTACTATTCACAGATTTTACCAACTGCTTTAATCCAATTTTAGCTATACTTATTGCCCAGTTACTTATGCGTCTTGACTCTTAACTAGTCCCTCCTGGCCACTAATCCCCCCACCCTCTCTCTACCTATATGTAAGGCTTGAGGAAGTCTGCTTCAATGTATCTGATGTAGTGTTGCCAATCTCCAGGTGGTGGCCGAAGAGCTTACACCTGATCTCTAGGCGACAGAGATCTGTTCACCTGGAGAAAATAACCACTTTGGAAGCTGAACCCTGTGGCATTATACCTCATTGAAGTCTTTCCCCCTTCCTTAACCCCACCCTCCTCAGGCTCCACCCTCAAAATCTCCAGGTATTTCCCAACCCAGACTTGGCAGCCCTAACCTTTCGGATTTGCTCCGTCCAGGACAGCACTTTAGGAGCAATTTTCCTCCTAGGTACGGTGTACAGCGATCCGGGCACTGCACCCTATAAATCCTGGATTCCCCTCCCCTTTTCACAGAATCTAAGTAATCGAGCCCCCCACACAGACATTCTTTTTCGAGAGGTCATGTTTGTTGGATCTAATCTTATTAACAGAAAATGCAATTACCTCCTCACAAATCCTTGGGAGTTTACCAGTCTCCGCCCACCTCGTCCGCCCACCTCATTGGTGGCCGCGGGACGCTGTGCCTCCAGAGGCGGTCCCAGGCGAGCCGGGGTCAGAGACTCCAGTGTCTTCCTGTCTTTCTCTACGTCCTCTTTTCGGTGGCGGCATGGCTGCCTTCATAGATCTGGAATGTAGCGAAGATAGTGTTAGACCTTCGATTTGCACCGGCATTTTCTTATTCGGTAAGTCTAAATGTGAGTGAGAGATTTCAGTATCTAGAAACAGGAAGCTTTAAAGTGGTGGTCTTGTTGGAAGGGAAGACGATCTACCACCCGTGACACCAGGTTTGGGGTTTTTGGGAGGCTGTGTGTGTAATAAATACTGCCCAGAAGGGGTGTTGATCTAGAATGGGGATTGCTTGGGCAGGGCTCTTTAAATAGCGATCCCGGCAGTGAGCGAGCCAGACCGGGAAGCACGTGGTAACTCGCTTTTTTCCAAACTAGCGTGGCTTAAGCCAGCAACGTTTCCACGTGGCTTGAAGCTATGGAAGCGGAAGCTGTTTTGCCAGAGGTTTGTTAGATCTGTCTCGGTGTGAAATCGAGTTTTTCCCTCAAATAAATAAATGGAAAAAGTGCTCTAATCCCAGTTCTGTAGTCCTACAGGCCGGTACGCCAGCGAAAGGACTACGGAGTTCAGCACATAGGAACTGTTTTTTAAAGAATGGACGGGCAGGATAAAGTTTCTTAATAATAAATAATAGGATTTTAATGCAAACGGGGTGGAAGGGTTCTTCGGAGTCATGTTGGAAGCATAATAACCAAATTATTATCTCTGGTAGTCAAAGTTTAAATTGTAACTACAAATCCCATGCTATTTATTGCTGTCTCTTTAGTAGGTATTATTGAGGTAGGTCAAGGCAATGTAAATAAGGAAAATAAGAAAGGAGTTGTGTGGAACCTTAAAACTTATTTTTAGTCAAAGACAATGAATTTTTTGGAACAGGAAGTTCGAATAATTGATAACGAAAAAACTTTCATTTAGCATGTTCACCAGTACTGATGGGTCTTGCTCGATTTAATATTGATATATTGCTATTTAACTGTGGAAATTAAAAATCCACCTACTATAAAGAGCACGGTTGATCCTTCTCTGCCTGGAATTCCAAGAGCCGTCCAGTTCAGGATTTCCATCTTTGTACAGGTGGAGTTGCGGGGGCTCAAGTGGTTAAGACGCTGAACTGCAGGCTGTGGAAGGTCAGTAGTTCAGCAGTTCAAGACCCGGGTGCTGCATGATGGAGTGAGCTCCCATCTCTAGTTCCAGCTCCTGCCAACCTAGCAGTTCGAAAGCAAGAAATTGCAAGTAGATAAATAGGGACCACTTCGGTGGGAAGGTAACAGCGTTCCGTGCGCTTTAGTGTTTAGTCATGCCGGCCACATGACCACGGAAACGTCTTCGGACTGCGCTGGCTCTTCGGCTTTGAAACTGAGATGAGCACCGCAACCCTAGAGTCGGATTCGAGCAAGGGAACCTTTACCTTTAAAGGTGAAGAGAGGAGGAGACTAAACTTCTCTGCCATCTAACCCAAAGCCCACATTTCAGCCATTAAGCATTCTTGTTTGCTGGGCTGTTTTGTTGTGGGATTTGGCATCTTCTTATTCGGTAAGTCTGATGCAGAACAACCTTCTTCAGTAGCAAAGGAACCCACATTCTTTATTGTTAGCTGCCTCAAGAATCAGTTATCTATATAGCAATAAGCCAGGAATAAATATTGAAACAATACGCATTTAAAACAATTAAGATTCCAATATGACAGCAGCAATAAATAGAAACTAATTAACCTTACAAGTAGAAGTCTTAAAACTTCAAAGGAAAGACAGCAGCAATGAATAAAACAGCAATTAACACCATAGCCGGAAAGAAAAACCCTGTAGAATCCCATCACATCATAACATCAGTATAACAAATTTTACAATAAATTTATCTAATACTGCCTTCATCCTGCCTTTATCTGACGCATGTTAAACTGGCTCCAAGCAAATTATGAGGAGGACATTCCAGTCAAGGCGTCATAATAGAAGGCCCTGTGTCTTACAGACACCCACTTTGCTTCAGAAGGTATAGGCCACAAATTTGACTTGCTTGAATCCCTTGTCAGTTGCAATGTTTGCTCTGTTGTTTTTTCTCCAGGATGTGAGTTGAGCAGCAGTTCCCGATCATACACTTTTAAAGTATCTGAAGAGGATGAATGTGATCATACCCTAGCTTTGAATATGGTAAGGCAGTAGGGCCGATCATTGGGTGTGTGAGGAACATGGGTGGTAAACCTCCTGTAGGTGTACCCGCCATGGTTCATACGTAGTGAGCTCTGACTCACAAAGTTTGTGCTGAAATAAATGTTGTTTTTCTTTAAGGGGCCTCTGGGAGCCTGTTTCATTTTAGCGTAGGGACCAATTTCTCTGATTGGTTTTAGTAGACCAGGCACTAGTAGACCACATGCCTGGACTATCAGGAGCAGTCCGTGACTTTTTCCTTAGGGGTAAAAACCGGGAGCTGACCAGTCCTCAGCTTGCAGGATCCCAGAAGCAGTACAGTGAGAGGTGATCCTAGTTAGCTGTCTAATGGGTTTTTATTTGGTTATGTCTGAGAAGAGTACAAGGAAATCTCTGCCCTTTACAGCTTGGTTGCTCCTCTAACTAGATCTTCCTGTGTTCTCTGTCTTTCTGCCTCCAAACACTGGTTCTGCGAGCTCATCTTTATTAGTTGGAAACTACCTTTTAGATGACTGATGCAGGATGGGCCTTTTTGATGCTTCTGTCTCCTTTATTTTAAAGGTTTGCCTGTCGGAAGGTGCCAAAGATGAATGCAACGTGGTGGAAGTTGTGGGTCGCAACTATCACAATGAAGAAATTGTTGTGCCAGTGGCCAATCTGAAGCTGTCGTGCCAACCCTGGGTAAAATGGTCTACTGAAAACTGGGGCTTAGGCCCTAGGAAAGAGATTATTAGTGGCTACAGGGTATTTGAGTTGATAGGGAAAGGGGAAAATGCCTGGGACTGCCCCTTGGATACTGTATAGACCTGTATAGTGCCTGATGGCATTTAAGAAATCCTACAAGGGGAGTTTGTTAAACTCTTGAGGTGCTGCATTCTATTCTGCAGTGTGTTCACTTTGGTCTGGTTAAGATGTCTGTCATCATATATGCCTGTCAATTATTTTCGGCTCAAAGCACACATTTCTTTAAGTCCTCAGTGCAAATGTATTGTTTCATTAAACATTTGTACAGCAACTTGGACAAAAGTGAGTGTGCTGTTCAGGACTGATGTGGAGCTGAATTTGTGGGCTAGGGATAAGGGATGTCATTCAGATGTGTATGCAAGGTTCTTGGTCTAGGCAAAGGACAGAAGAGGGTCATGAAAGACAATTGGAAACACGTTTGAGTCAGCGGAAGGGAGAATTAAGCCAGAGTTCTCCTGATCCACTTTGAGGCTCAGGAAACCCCCTCCCCATTAAATTTATATTTCCCCCTAACTTCTATTTCCCTTCATCTCTCCACAGTTAAGTTTGAATGATTTTCACCTTCAGCCTCCGGTGACCTTCCGCCTGTGCTCAGGATCTGGTCCTGTTCACCTTGCAGGACGACACCACATCTGTAAGGAAATCCAGGGAGCTATTATGTACAAAGGGGTGGGTGGGCTAGAAATGAAGAGGTGGGGAGTCGTGTGTGTCGCCTCTTAAGGACACATGTGGTAGAGGGTAGACCACCTTGTAACGATTAATAATAAATTGAAATTGAAAGATTATAACTGTTGTTAGATGAAGTGATACTGCATTCCTCAGCAATGGTTCTTTTCTTCTGGGACGTGTGCAAACACATTTCTCTCATCCTGCCAAGAAGTAAGGAGGAATACCACATATTATTTGGAAGAATGCTTGAATGCACCTTGTATTCTGATTGAGGAAGGGAGGTGTGGATTGAGGGGTGAATGCACTTCCCAAGCATAAGTAATTCAGTACTTGAGACAATTGCCTCCTTCCTTCCTTCCTTCCTCCACTCACCCAAAGGGTCTCGTGGTGACTTGCAGCATTAAAACAACATAAAAACAAATAACAAATATAAAATATTTAAATTTGTGGCTATCACCATGTCACTATTAAAACAGCCCAAATACATTATTACCCTGCAAAGGTCAACCTAAATAATTTAACTTTGCATGCCATGCAGAAACTAAACAAGTCCAACAGAGCACAGGTGTTCTCTTGCTCATGGGACGAGAGTGGCAGAGAAGGAGAGGCTGAAGCCATTTTCCAGGTCTGACGGGTGCTGTCAAATAACGGGATGCTCTTGGTCTCAGTTCATAGGCGGGAGCTCTTGGATGATGAATTGAGTGAAGAGGATGAGGATTTTAGTGAGGACGATGAGTTCAGTGATGAGGAAGAGCTCACCCCTGTCAAGCCAGCCAAGAAGAAGCAAAAGTCTTAGCTTGGCTCCCTCAAAGGTACGTGCTGGCAGAGAGGACTGTGCAGCTTTGAAGCCAGTGAATTCTTACCACAGCAAAGCACCATCTTGTCCTTGGACTATATGAATGGGCACCCTTGCTTTTCACGGCCCCGTGACCAAAGTTTCAGGGCAAGGCCCTTCCCGTCTCGCTTGAGGCTTCTGTAGTTCTGGTGTCCGTCCCCTTTTCTCGTCTCCTGCAGTCTGCAGAGCTTCCGTTTTGCAGCAGGTAAAAAGAGAGGCTGGATGGCTGGACTACTGCAGTGCTAAGGGAAGTGCCTTTCCTGGTATTTTCAAAGCTGCAGGGTCTGACTTCGGGGATGGGGGAGAGGGCAAGTGGGTCTCCCAGTTCATTCTTGAACACTCTTGGTTTTGGTAATCCTCCCCTTTGTCTGTTGGGAGGAAGTGGAGCCAGCAGTGTCTGGATGGTGGTGGGGAGGGAGAGATTGCCAGGCTTCCCTGCACTTTTCCCTCTCCTTGCGACACCCTGCTGATTTTAATCTACCTTAACTTGTGATGATAGTCTTTTGCTGCCGGATTTATTGGGAAAACAAGCCCATCTTTCTCTTCTTTTGTCCAGAACCTACAGCTGATGTAAGTGGCCTTAGCTACAAACTCCATGGGAAAGCTGTTGTTGGAGGAGACATAGGAGGCTTGGAAAAAACATGTCACAGATGTCTTCCCTTTTCTTCCCAGGAAAACTAGTTGCTGCTGTGCCTTTTGTACCTGGAAAGGTACACTAATACCTTAACTGCTGCTACTCAGTGTGGTGTGTTTCTCTTTAAGGACACTGTGCCTTTGAGAAATGGGTAATGCCACTGGGATTCCTCCTTGGGATTTCTGTGCATATGACATTGAGTCAGTTTGACTCTGTACACAGTTAAAAATTTTATTCCTTTACTCATCACCATGAAGATGGCCACAGGATTCACTTTCTGAAAAAGTATAGTATTTTCTTCTAATTGCTTTTGAACTGTTTTGGAAATGTTACATACCTTTGGTATACGGTTTGTTGTTTTTTCTTTCTAATTTAAGGATGGTGCAATGGTAGGATTGGAAAACAGCCTGTATGTATTTTGTAGGCATGATTTTCCTTGCAGGTCTCTTTTTTGAATGTTTTTAGTGCTACCTTTTTTAATAAGATGTTTTAGAATTAAAATGTTTTGTAATTTGTGGGCTGCTGTGAATTGTTTTACTGGATGGTTGAAGAACTGGCAACATTATTATATTTTCCAGGTACTGGGTTTTGCTGTCTTCTCCCTCACCCCTTTCTCAAAATATGCCCCAAGTACAAATGAAGCTGCCTTGTAGTAAAGTAGTTCACCAGTCCCCATCTACTGTGAGAGGCAGCCGTTTGCCAGGATCACAAGAAGAGAGAGGTCTTTTGTCAGCACCCAGAGATGCCAGGCAGGGGGTGAACCTGGGGACCCTTCTGCTTGCAAAGCATGGGCTCAACCACTGAAACAGGGAGAACACACACAGAGACATGTTTATTTATTTAGTTCATTTGTACCCAGCCTTTCTCCTCAATGGAGATCCAAAGCCACTTGCATGGTTCTCCTCTCCTCCATTTTATCCTCACAACAACCTTGTGAGGTAGGTGAAGCTAAGGGAGGGTGATTGGCCCAGGGTCACTCAGAGAGCTTCCATGGCACAAGTGGTTATTTGAAGCCAGGCCTCCCAGATACTAGACCAACCGTCTTAACCTCCATCACTCACTTTAAATTATTGCGTGTCAGAGCAGGGGGAACACATTGCCTGGTACCTTCAAGCAGTGACACACACATACACCACATTACTCAGCTGCCCTCCCTGTCTGGTTTAAAGGTACAGAGAAATTCTTATTTGTAGATATTTATACCTCGCTTTCTCGTTCACAATAGGGACCCAAAGCAGCTTTCGACATCTTTTTCTCCTCATCCACTTTATGTTGTGAGCAACATCAACCCTGTGACGCGGGTTAGGCTGAGAGAGAGTAACTTGTCCAGGGGTCACCCAGTGAGCTTCCATGGCACAATGGGGATTCAAACACGTCTCCCAGATCCTACTCTGACACTCTAAGCACTGCAGCATACTGGCTTGCAGTGTGCTTTTCTTTCAGAGAAGAATTGGATTTCCCTTTTTTGAACATCTTGTTAGGAAAGAGCCTACAGTATGAGCGTGAGGTTGGGAACTGCCTCTGTTCAGCTGCTGTTGGGCAGCATTGGGATCTGAGCCGGTGAAGTTTGCACCCTGGAAATGACTTCTTTTAGTTCCTCAGCTGCTTGTGCCTCTTGCGTTTTGTGCCCTGTTGGCAGTCTACCCAATGAGTTCAAGATCCTCACGTGGCCGAAGGAGACCATAACATGACTTGGCCCTTCAGGAACTGTGATCTGCCTGCTGTGAGAGCGGCCTGTGATCAACAGGTGCCCAAATAAATTACAAAGATCAAGTCCTGTGGACAGCCACAAGATGGCAGCCGTGTCTGCAGGATGGGGACCTCCTTGGACTGCTTTGTAGCGGGGAAGTGGGGGAAGTGGTCTTGTTTCTCATCTGCCTTGAAGGTCTTGGAGGAACTCTCAGCTCAGTATGTATGAGAAAATAATTATGGAGCAGTCTGCCATTTTGCAGCAGGGTAGTGCTGCTTCAGTTTAAGAGTGAGGCTGCCTTTAAATGTATCCTCAAGCCTGGCTGTCAGTCCAAATCTTTGTTTGGCTTGAGCGGGTCGCAGGCAGGAGTTATCTGGCAAGTGTGGTTATTTTTTGTAGAACTGCAGGGCTGGGTGGATGGGATGCACAGCACTGAATGCCTCCATTAAAACCCTAGTCTTAGAGGGGTAGACTAGTAAGCCATCAATCCCTATGTTGTTGTTCAGTCGCACAGTCGAGTCCGACTCTTCGCGACCCCATGGACCAGATCACGCCAGACCTTCCTGTCTTCCGCCGTCCTCTGAAGTTTGCTCAATTTCATGTTCGTTGCATCTATGACACTGTCTAACCATATAGCCTCCAGAATTCAGAATGTGCACCGTATTTCCAAAGATATTGGAGCCAGGCTTGAGTACATATTTATCCCATCCATGTTGTCCTCACAACAACCCTGTGAGTTAAGCTAGGCTGAGAGCAGTTGACAAGCCTGCAATCAGCTGCTTTGTCCTTGTAGCTCTTTTATCATTTTCGCTCCTATGCACAACACATCATTTCTTAATTGGCACAGTTGCCGGCCCTTGAAATAAATCTGGTTCCTTTAAGAACCTGGGGCCACAACAGTGTTCTTCTAAGATGTCCAGTATCTGCACATGTTTACAGCTTCCTTCTGTCAAGCAATGCTAACCAGATTTGGTATGTGGCTGCTTTGAAGCGAACATGGTTCAGATTACAAATGTCTCATGCACAAAACCAGAAGTGCCAGCAAGGACAACTCACACTGTTGAGCTCAGCTATAGACTATACCTCTGGCTACATGTTTAACACATATATATGCAGCATTTTGTTGAGCCTTTAGAAGACGGTCTAGAAAACGTTCACCCATTGTATCGACTGGTAATGAGGCAGTTAAGACGCTGAACTGCAGGCTGTGGAAGGTCGGTAGTTCAGCAGTTCAAGACCCAAGTGTGCCACATGACGGGGTGAGCTCCCGTCTCTAGTTCCAGCTCCTGCCAATCTAGCAGTTCGAAAGCAACAAATTGCAAGTAGATAAATAGGTACCACTTCAGTGGGAAGGTAACAGCGTTCCCGTGCGCCTTGGTGTTTAGTCATGCCGGCCACATGACCATGGAAATATCTTCGGACAGCGCTGGCTCTTCGGCTTTGAAACAGAGATGAGCACCGTAACCCTAGAGTCGGATTCAACTGGCTTTCGAGCAAGGGAATCTTTACTTTAATGAGGCAGAGACCAGTCCCATGAATAACTGGTGAATTAATGGCAGGAAACTCAGAATGTGCAGAACAAATAAAGTAAGCCAAACTACATACTGCAGGATTCAGGCATAAAAGAAAATGAGCGAAAAGCAGGGAACAAATGTTTTTTGGCTTGTGTATGCATGTGTGTACACAACCATATATGGCAGAATGTTTACTGTAGCCTCATTGGTTCATGTATTGAGGTTATACAGAGACATCTACCAATTAACCGATTGCATTTTTATTCTGAGTTTTCTTCAAGGGGCATAGGGTAGTATACATGCTTCTCCCCTTTTCCTTTATCCACACAACAACTGTATAATACAGGTAAGGCTGAGAGAATGTGACTGGCTTTGAATTGCCCAATGAAATTTATGGCTGGGTGGGGATTTGAACCCATGTAGCCTCAGTCCTAACTGGATATTCACCACTATACCACATTGGCTGGAGCATTCCTCAAATCAGGGCTCCACTAGGAAATGGCTCATTGCTTTAAAGGACCCAATAGTCCATGTTGTCAGAGTTGGATCAATTTTTGCTTGATTGACTGGCTCAGAAATAGCTGGTTCTGGACAAACAAGCATTTTTTTCTTGGAGCTAAATATTAGACTTGCTTTGTGTTTTCGTGGCTTCCCATATGGCTCCACCCTATTTTGTTCTGGTTCTGTTCCTTTCTTGAGGCTGCCATTGTACATTACATATGTATTTATTTATTTGATTTTTACCCCGACGAGGCAGGCTCGGCAGCTTACAAAGAAAACAATAATTTAAAATCAATATAAAATACACAATAAAGTTATTAAAACCATTAATATGATGATGGCGTCACAACTGTAATAAAGTGCACATACAGCAGTACCTCCACTGTTGACGGGCTCAGACTGGAACAAAGTTGGCACAGGGCAAAGATGATGGGGTGCAGCTCCTTACCCTGATGAAAGAGCTCCATTTTCATGGCCCTGCGGAACTGTGAGAGGTCCCGCAAGGCCCTGATCTCGTCCAGAAGCTCATTCCAGTAAGTTGGAGCTGCCACCGAAAACGCCCTGGACCTGGTCGATACCAGCCTGGCATCCTTGAGACCAGGGGGTGCCATAAGATTTTGCGACCCAGACCGCAGTGCTCTCTGGGGAACATGTGGGGGAAGGTGGTCCCTCAGATAGGCAGGTCCCTGACCATATTGCCCATCCTCAAGACTAGCCTTTCCAATGTTCTCTAATACAATCACATTGTATGGACCTCTTGGATTACAGTATTTTCTTTGAATAAGGGCTGTAATAAAAGGACACCAAAATGATATCTTCAAGGAATCCATTTTCATTTGCCCAAGTTCAATCGAGCTCCAGTTACAGTTCTTTTTTTTTTTTGGTAAACAAATTTTTATTATTTTCTTAGGAACATAACACATAAAATTAAATCATTCAGTCCATTGTTTACCCCATTCCCTTCCTCTCCTCCCTCCAATGGCTTCCCGCAATGCTTCACTCCCTTTTTACAAATTTCTTTATATCATTAACACATCATTTGTTATCATATAACCTCAAGATAACATCATTTGACTTAATATTGATCTAAACATATTAAATTTTGTTTTACATCCCAGTTCTTTTCCAGATATATTTTAAAGTCATTCCATTCTTGAAAAAACACATTGTCTTCTTGATTATTCAACTTCTTTGTAATTTTATCCATTTCTGCCATGAACAGAACTTTTTGTATCCAGTCTTCGATTTCTGGTACTTTCTCAGTCTTCCAAAATTGTGCATAAATCATCCTCGCTGTTGTAATAAGGTACCAGAATAAAGTCCTTTTAGTCGAGTTAACTTCTTCCATTTTTAGTCCCAAAAGCAGAATTTCAGGCGCTTTCTTGAAAGAGCACTTAAGTATTTTTTGCATTTCTTTGTGGACTTTTGTCCAAAAGAGTGTAGCTTTTTCACAAGTCCACCACATATGGTAAAATGAGCCCTCATGTTTTTTACATTTCCAACATTTATTTGACATATTCTGGTTCATATTTGCAATTTTCTTTGGGGTCATATACCACCTATACATCATTTTATAACAATTCTCTCTAACATTGGTACAGGGTGATATCTTAATAGCATTTTTCCACAAATATTCCCAGGTTTCTATGTCAATTTCCTTATTCATATTTATTGCCCATTTTAACATTTGCTCTTTCACAGTCTCATCTTCTGTATACCATTTTAACAACACTTTATACATTTTAGAGATATCTTTTCCCCCTCCACTCTCCCATACCTTTTCCATTTCATTTTTTTCCTCTCTAAAACCATAATTTTTTTTGTCTGACCTAAAAAGGTCAGAGATCTGCATGTATTTCAACCATTCATATTCATATTCAATTTCATTCTGCTTTTTCATTACCCATTCTGTTCCCTCTTTTTTTATTATGTCTTTATACAGCAACCAATCTTTGTCTCTACGTCTTGAGTAAGATGTTAACACTTCCACTGGTACAATCCAAAGTGGCCTTACATCACCAAAGTATTTTTTATATCTCATCCATACCACAAATAATGCTTTTCTTACCACATGACGCTTAAAAAAGCTATCCATTTTTGTTTTGTCATACCATAAATATGCATGCCAACCAAGAGCTCCAGTTACAGTTCTGTTGTACTTGATCTACCTGACTTCTGCGACTCCAGGTCTTTTGTGTTTTTTCTAGGCTGATCCTAGAGCTAAAGGGCTCAACAACATTGGCCTGGAAAGAAAAGGAAGCTAAAATGGCAGACATAAACTGTCAAGTGGATGTGGAAGAAATGGGAAAGCAGCTGCTACCTCCTATTTTTCACATGAGGAATAGAAATGGATCTGTCCTGCTCTGGGGAGCATAAGATCACCTTGATATCTTTTTGCTTATTGTTTGACTCTCAGCCTCCTTCAAAGCAGTAGCAGATGATGCAGCCATGTGAATAATGACCTCCTTTCTGGGGCCAGAATATGTGTATTATGCTATCTTGTCTTTGGGAGTCCTTGATATGAGGTTTTGAGGTTATCTTGGGGTAGCATAGCTTTGCTCATAGTTCCCCAAACTTGCATGGGTAAGAAATATTGCACTAAAGCTTTTTTTAATAAAAACTGATGTTTGAACAATGAATATTTTTTTCTAGCAGAAGTTAGTACATAGGAAATGTGGGGGGGGGGGAATCTACAATCAAAGTTCAAGTCTTCTGGGTTTGACCATTTTATGTCATGGGTTCCTTGATATTTGGGAAGTGTCTATGAAAACAGAGGTGAATGTTTTTTGCTTTCTTAAATGTTAGCATTTTCATGCAACTAATTCCACATCAGCCTGATATTAGAACTTTAAAAATCATTGTTAACCCACCCACCCACCCCAGTCTCCAGGCAGTGAAGAGTTGTCAGTAGGATGAGCTCCATCTAGGACTCGGAAAACAAAGTCTGGGAGTGTGGGGAAATAAGATGTTTAAAGTTTAAATGAAATATCTCTGTTAGACAATGCTGAAGTTGGTAGCACAAGAACTGGGCTTTGGACCAGGAAACCATATGTCTCTTCGGAGGGCAGAGTCCCCTGAATGTGGGGGGATATGATTTGTGGTGGTCCAAACGTTATTTTGGGGGTTCAGAGCTTTTAAACTATCCAGTCCTCAATATTTGTGGTTGGATTCACAAATAAGGAACTGGGAACCAACTTCAGCCTCTTCTTGGGGACTATGCTTGTTTTAGCTATAACCTTTGGAGCACTGTGCTTGTCTTGTATTTTAAAGTTACTAATTAGGGTATGACAGTATTTGATCTTTTGTTTATGACATTAGTGAAATCAGAGGCCAATGTAGCAGGTCTGCAGTTTTCTCAGTAGGCTGATCATGTTGGTCACATGCACATCTTAACTCCATAAGGTCTGATGCATTTAGGCTGGAAGGGGTAATATTTAACTCTTGTTGTGGATTAAAGCATGCATGTTGAGATTGCCATCAGGGATATGTGGAAGATCACATATTTAGACCAAGTCTAAGGGGAAAGAATAGGATTAGAGGGTCAGGCCAGGGCAACGGCTTCCCCTCTGGAGATGATGCTATCAAAACAGGTTCAAATACCTTGTGTAAACAAACAAGATTGTCAAGGGAGAAGAGAGCCTGCTCTCTCAGGTTGCTTTTAGAAAGCCTCACCCAAGACAAGGGGTTGTTAGTTTGTTTTTCCCAGGCAGAGAAGGGCAAGGTGTGTGTTTCCTTTTCCTTTTATTGAAAACAAAAGAAGAAAAGAGGACCAAAGTAAATTTTTCATGAGTGAGTGCACACAGCTTGCAGACAGCTCATAGAGAGCTCTCGTCGTGATGCTATGGCACAAGCAGCGAATGCAATCCCTGGATTTATGAACAGGGATTTTATCCCCTGACCTTTGGATGGATACTGGCAACAATGACCAAAGGATATTGGCATCTTGGCAAGGATGGACACAAGAGCTAGAAGAATAAAGTGGAAGCTGCGAGATGGAAGCCAGAGACCTGAGAAGCTCACTTTAAAATGTTGTCAAGTTAAAAGGGTAGAACAGAGGTAGGTAGAAAAGAGCCAAGCACCACAATTTTTAATTGGGAATAAGGAGCTTGCTTTGACTGTGGCGGATCTGATGAATTACTAGCACGTATTACAAGGGAAATGGAGAGAGGAGGGATTCTGTATCCTCCAATACAAATGCTGTAGGCAAAGAGGTACAGATTTCCATATTAACTTCAGCTGACTGTACAGCCTCGAACATCCCTTCTGTTTAAGTATCTCAGTGGCTGGGCTTGTTTTTGCCACTTTGCTAGGAACTGTTTGTGGGCTTCTCTGATGAGGCCTGCAATTTCGCAAATGGGAAGGCAGTGTGCAGCTGGCAACCTTCTGTAACATTTCTGTCCCTGATTGCTGCAGGTTGCTGGGAACTGTTCTTTGCTGTTCTGTTTCAAAGACACGAGAGTTGCTAAACCTCAAACTAAGGACAGGATTTCGACCAGTTCCAGAGAACCCAGAGACTCACTTGAATATATGTTCTATGGAGAGCATCTCTAGCCTATTCCAGCAGCCTTGCTCTTTCTCCCAGCGAATGTACAGGGCAGCACAGTTTGTGGGAGAATTCATGTGTTGAACCGGTGCCTGGAGACGCTTTTTGAATGGATATGGGCTGAGGCTGCAGTCACAGGTTTCAGTCGGAGCAGAAGGGAAGCGAGGCTGTCTTCTCCGGAGGAATTTGACACACCTCCCTTTGTAGCTGCGGGCTGCTGTGTGATCACACAACTGCAGCTCAGTCAGGATTTTTTTGGCTCTTTGTTTCCCATGCACATAAACGAGGAATTGCATCTCCGCACTGAGGGCCCCCTCTGGAGTATGTGATGATGTGCATACTGCGAAGGGGGGCGGGATGGTACCAAGCTGGGATGGCCTGATCAGACCATCCCCGCAGCATGAGAGCGTGCTTTTGTGCGATCAGACAGGGGAAAGTCTGTCCGTGGCCCGTCGGAACCCATTTATTACCGGACTTTCCCCGGTGTCTTTTAACTCTGCTTCCCGCCAACGACTGCGGGACGCTTCCCAGATGTTGCTGTCTGATCGCGCCCTTTAGATCCGTCAGGCATTCACACCTATGTCGGATCTAAAGGCACCTGTAATCGCAGCCTGAGGCTTAATCCCAACAAGATGGAAGTGGTACTGGTGAGTAGAAAGTCTGGCCTGGAATTTAAGATGTGACCTGTTCTGGATGGGCTTGCACTCCCCTTGGAGGGTGCTCTTAGACCCAGAACTGATGCCTTGAAAACTATTCTGAAACATCAATTGATGCACTATGCTGCAGCCAGCACATTGACTGGAATGGGTTGTAGGGACGATATCACTCCTCTCTTGACCCATCTGCCCTAGCTCCCAATCTGTTTCTGGGTACAATTTAAGGTGCTGGTGTTGACCTGAGAGAGTGATTAAAACTGCCTGAGAATGTAGTGATGGCCACAGGAATAAACAGCATTAAAAGGGGATTAGATAGATTCATGGAGGATAGGTCTATCAGTGGCTACTAGCCATGGTGACTGTGCGCAACCTCCACATTCAGAGGCACTAAACCCCTGAATCCTAGAGCCAGGAGGCAACATTAGGGGAAGGCCTTGGCCTTTATGCCCTGTTGTTGGCTGTCCAGAGGAACTGGTTGGCCACTGTGTGAAGCAGGATGCTGGACTAGATGGACCAGTGATCTAATCCAGCAGGGCTCTTCTTAAATTCTTATGACCTTTAAAGGCCTACATGGCTTGGGACCAGCCTACCTTTTTATTTTCAGCAACAATAATAAAACAATAATTCAATCAACAATAACAGAGTATACAACAAAAATATAAGAAAAATAAACTCACAACTTATATTAACAGAGGCGCAAAGAGGCGCAAAGCTTAGGACAAGCTACCCTACTGTGAACCTACCTGACTGCTATGGCCCTCGTCCGAGGCTCTGGTTCTGCCTTCTGAGAGTTAAGGAGGGTGGCAGCCAGAGGGAGGGGAGTCTTGTCAGTCATGGCACTGCAACTGTGGAACCCTCCCCAGAGAGACTCACCTTCCCCCGTCTGTTGTCATCTTCTGCCAACAGGTGACGACTTTTTCCTTTCATCTGGCATTCCCTCAGTGATCCCTCCTTCATGCAGTTTTTAATTGCTTTTTATGTATGTGTCTTTTATTGTAGTACATGTGTATTTTAACTTGGTTTTGTTTGAATAATATGTTTTTGTTTGGGGTTTTAATGGTTTTTAAGATGTGTTTTTATTACATATGTTTTAAATCTGTTAGTTGCATTAGTAGCCCTGATCAGGGCAGAAAGGCAGAGAATAAATTTGTAAATAAATGAATAATAATTATCTTTTTGTCCTGAGGCCTCTACAGCTTTGGAGAGAGAAGTGGTGTTACGTTTTGATTAGTGAATTGGCCCTGTCTAATAGCAAATGTTTCTATCAAGGGAAGGGCAAAAGAAATACACATTAGTTAGAGTGGGAAAGCTTGCAGTGGTGAACAGGTCTTTGGTTGC
The DNA here is from genome assembly GCF_001447785.1 of Gekko japonicus. Classification (NCBI taxonomy): domain Eukaryota; kingdom Metazoa; phylum Chordata; class Lepidosauria; order Squamata; family Gekkonidae; genus Gekko; species Gekko japonicus. The sequence continues at coordinate 1,734,194 of NW_015169174.1, forward strand.
TTGGACGGTACTCTAGCAGTGACAGGATTGGATGGCCCTGAGTGGCCGATTTGTCCCGTTGTGTGGGATACACATTGTAGCTTGTCCAGTCTTGAGGATGTGGACAGGATTCTTGGAAGTCTGAGACTGCCTGCCCCTTCTTGCTGCTTAAATGGGCTGGGGGTAGGGAACCGGTGGACTGGATCCAGGAGACCGTAAATACCTCCTTGAGAGTTAGGTCTGTGGTTCACACATCCACATCAACACTCCAAGCTGAATGTGTGCATGTTTGGACTAGCTCCAAAAGTTACTGCCTTGGGTTACCATCGCAAAATGTAAACCTTTATAAAAATTATTTGCCTCATGAACGTGTAAAGGAACCCTTGAGTTAAATTGTATCATGTTGCCTAGATCCGTAGGCCACCCTCTTAAATGCTTAGAGCCTCCAATTCATTTGCTAAAGGTCATGCAAAAAGGGCTGGACAATTAAAAAAACCCTAGCCTCCTCACTTCAAGAGGGGACAGCTCTTGACCTTTGTACTAAGATGGGCCTCTGTTTGTTCTGTTATTGTCCAAAGCAGGATTAAACATGTTTGTCTTGAATTCTGAGAAGACTTCTTTCTTTCTGGTTAGAAAGCTCTTTTGATTTGGTGAGAGAGTGGCTGTGTATGACTGTTGAGGAATCCCTTTTATGCATTGCCTTCGAGCAGCATAGTGAACTAGTAAGTCCCTGGTTCCAATCTCACTTCTGTTATGAACTTAGTAAATGGTAACCATTTTTGGCATCTACTATCTCTCAGACACTCCCTCTCCAAATATCCAACACAGAGTACCTTGAATGACAGAGCTTAAAACTGGTGTGATGGTCACCCCAAACGAGGGCCAGTTTCCTCACACAAGTGTGTTGTACATAGAGGAAGTACAATTCAAGAAGTGTGGAGAGACAAGTGTATGCTACATCTGCTTGATATTATTAGTATTGTGGCATTATGCTTGATATTATGAGTCTGAAGGTGTGCACATCTGTTCTGTATTGTGGTAGCAAGAAGTATGAGAAGGTTTGTGTATCACATAATAGCAGCCACATGATACAACTGCATAAAGTGGCCTATTTGTTTAATTGGGAACATGAGGCATGGATCCATTCTTGTGTGAGATGTGGGTCGGCCTTGCCTGAAACTTGTAGAAAGACTCTGAAGAGGATGGTGTTCATTCTGTTTGCAAGTGAATTTTTTGTTTCAAATAGTTAGATCAATGCAGATTGCAATGATGTGTACCTTGTGGGTCACCATCTCTCCAAAAGAGAAACAAAAGACATCCTGTGTTATGTTGCTAATTAAAATAACACATTGCAAATTTCTCAGGTGAAAAGGTACATAGTGCTGTTAAAACCAATGTTAAAATATAAAAGCCTTGGACAGAAAGAAGGCGGCAATATGAGCAGCTTGATGTGGAACCAGAGTGTTTGGGACTGGTTGAGCATCTTTTGTGTCCAGCCACAACCCTGAGCATAGATGTTCAGAGGCTCTTGGGATGAGTTGGGGGCCTGCAGTGGAAGGGAGAAATCAGCAAAAATCATTCCCCTCTTTTAGGATCCAGATCATTGTGTATTCTTATGGAAGAATCCAAGCAAATATGGAGATTTACATTCTGTATCTGTAAATATTATTAACTGAATCCAGAAAGCAAAGATACAGTGCTCAGACTAAAACAGAATTCCCTTGGCCTCCAGTTGTGATGCTCTGTATATCGGAGGACAGAAATATACACTGAGAATCTCCAGTATTGTTAGGCCTGTGGGCTAGATGTAGACACACACCCCTGTCTGTCTGTAGCCCTATTGCTGAATTTAGAATACTTGTCATTAGCTGCCCTTTCTTTTTTCTTTTCTTTTTTTGAAACCCCCGGAGAGGTATTTTTATTATTTTTCCATAGACTACATAACTGCAAAGAAACTTGGGGGGGGGGAGACTACAACTATGGATAAAGGAAAGATACCCACACTGACTAAAAACTCAAGAGAGAGAGATCATCTCCGTGTTAAACTAAATGGTAGTAATAAAAGTGTTAGTAACACAATATACTTGTAGAGTTCTTGGTTTTCATAGCTTCTATATTAGTATGTTAGTTGTTATGAGAGAACTTTCTAAACATCTTCTTTACTTCAAAAGGCAATTTTCAAAGTCCTTCTGCCCTTACTTCGGTTTTCTATCTCTGAAGTCATATACAGCTTTCATTTCTTCCGCACCCGTTTCAACCACAGAGTCCTCATCCGTTCCAGAGGTAGCAGAGTCACTTGATTTGGTTTCTTCCTCTTTGGATTCTTCCCCCAATCCCAGCTGACGTCTCAAAAATTCCTTGGCTTTAAAAATGGAGTCAATCTTCTCTCTTTTATCGTTGATTTTGAAGATGACCCCTTCAGGAATCGCCCACCAGTACTGAATTCCATTAGTTTGAAGAAAAGAGATTAGATCCTTGTAGCTTTTCCTCTTTTGTCGGATTACAAATGGAATGTCTTTTAAAGTCTTAATGGTTGTGTTTCCCAATTTCAGTGGAGTTGCTGACGTTGCCTTTAATATAGCATCTCTGGTCTGTCTTCTTGCGAATCTGACTACAATCTCTCCAGGCAGGCTATTTTTTTTAATATAATTGGAGTAAGCCTGGTAGGCTGTCTCCATATCTTTTACTATTTCATCCGCTGATAAGCTTGTTACTGGAGCAATAATCTCGCCCAGAGTCTTCTTCAGATCTTTTTCAGTTTCATGTTAGCCCTTTCCATTTGCAGCTGTAACAAACGGTTTTCTTGGAGGTTTTGTTTTGTTTCAACATCTCCCATTCTCTTCTTCATTTTCTTGTTTGCGGTGTCCATCTCTGTGATTCTCTCATTCGCATGCTCCACTTTCTTTTCCATTTCTGCCAGCTGGCGCTGCTGCAAAGCAAAGTTTTGGTTTAACGAGGTCAGTTGCTGGTTAATACCATCAAGTCGTTCCATCATCGGCTTGAGCATATCCGCTAACATCTTCATGACATCTGCTCCCTCTTCCGGTCTTGGGCTCTGGCTGCCCGGTTTTGCTTTTAACTTTCCTCGGGAAGCCGCCATTTTAAAACTTTGTTTACAGTTCCAAACTGCTTCGCGGGGGCTCGAAAAACGTGTCCCATCACTCTCGGTACTCAAGTATGTCTCTCAAAACAATCTCGCTATTTGCTTCCTCCCTTCCCCCCTCAATACGTTTATCTGTCCATGCGCTTAAGAGGTGTCCCTCTTTGCGCTCCGCTTTTCCCACGGGGGGGTATTCGTTTCCCCCCCCCCCAGAATAGTCAGTTTACTTAGAACTCATGTTCATTGTTGGTCATATCTCTGACCTTGCTCACATCATTTGTTATTCCGCTTGATCTCCCACGCTTGTCCCAGTTGAATTAGCTTGTGCCCGAAGGTCACACAACGGCAGGACCGTCAGGGCGGAGGGAAGGCTCTATTTTCCGGCATCGAGCCGTCGAAGAGGCCAACCCTCAAAAGCTCTCTGGCCTGGAGCCTATCGCAAAGGCTCCGTGGGGGTGCCACTTGAGGTAACACCCCTCCATGCCGCTGGTGTGCTAATCGCTTTCCCGAAGTCCGGGGAGAGCGACCGCCATCGCCAATCCACAGACCGGAACTCAGCTGCCCTTTCTTACACTGTAGCATCCACACCTTAAATGTGGTAGGGGAGCTGGAAGAGCACCTGCTTTCCTACAGTGCATTGCTGCTCCATTCTCTGGGTTCAGAGGCACACATTGGAGCTACAATGATACTGAGTCTGCCTTAGTGTGTTGATTTGTGAGTGCAGTGGATAAGGAGCCATGAAATCTGGAAGTAGGAAAACTGGAAGGTGTGAGAAACTGAAATGATGAGGACAGAAAAACTGATGGCCATGCAAGGGGAGGGAGAGCAGTATGGAAGTGGGAAAAATAGGATACCCAAGAAATAGGGCTGTGGAGAGACTGGCCAGGGAAACAGAAGAAGTGCAGATAATGAGACCAATGCTGATTCAAAGACCCATAAGAGAGAGAGAATAGAAAGTATCGTAGAGTGGAGAGGAGGGGGGAAAAACACCAAGGAAACCTCAGAGAGATTGTGACAGAAAAGAGGCTGCATACTATGGGATTCAGAAAGAAAAAAAGGGGGATTAACAGAAAGTGGGTGAAAAGAAATAGTTAAAATTGTGCCACAACTTCTC